>NC_142368.1:13550282-13702782 GCF_059441175.1 Urocampus carinirostris
AACATTTAAAAATAAATTACAAATATTGCATGGATGGTGACACTAAAATAAAGAAGATATTTTAATTATGTGTATGAAACTGTGTTTTAACAAGTGGTATTAGTATTCTGATAATGAATAATTCCGGATTTTTGTGAAAAAATATCTTGAAATTATTCAGATTTTAGCATTTTCATAAAAAAATGTAAATTAATGAGGAATACAGTGTTGTACTGATACTGAAACTAAAATGAAATCAAATTTTGATAGTTAAAATGAGAAATAGATTATCTAATATTAATGCGGTGTAAATGTTTCTTTTTAAATAACTACAACACTGTCAAAGATTAATACACGGAAACCAAAACAAAACACAATGCACCATTCAAATCAGTCAAATATTGAAAAAATAAGGGGGTAATGCCTTCAAACCATTTATCGGTGGGAAATAAAAAACAAACAAACCTACAATAAATGACAGGAAATTGCTCTTTTGGAAGGTGAAAGAGAAAATGGAGCAGCAATTACGCCGTCATTACACAAATTGGTCATTACTCAAGTAGCCTTTTAGCATTAGGAGGTGACTCAGAACAATCGTCAGGCCAACCTGACGTTTTATGAGCGTTAGGGTCATTAAAAACGTTTTTAAGTGTTACATTGCAGTATTGTCCAGCTGATCGGGTGGATTTAGGGACCCTGATTCGGCCAGCAATTTGCAAGTGCGTCTTATTATCCAGTGAGTGCTATTTAAGAATACTGTGGATACTATCTATCTATCTACCCTGGTCATATCCCTCGAGAGGGGTGACCGACAGCATGACAAACTCGTACAAAAACAAAGAAAATAAACACACTCTTCTGTTCAACAGCAGGGCCTGACAGCTTTCACTGGTTTACCCCTGCAGCATCATACAGGTGCCCTGCCCATCCTTTAGAACGTGTCTAAACATCCCACTATCCTTTTACAACACCTCTCCACTCATTCCTATCATCAACAAGAGTGCACTCATCACACCATCCAAAAACTGTGAATACAATTTAACTTAATGATGCTAAATGCTGTAATGATCATTTTTGTATAGCGCTTTTCAAGTCAAGACTTCTCAAAGCGCTTTACAGTGTGCTTCACATTTCCCATTAGTGGCCGTGCAGCCATGTAAGGCGCTAACCTGCTTATTGGGGGCATTAGGGGTTCAGTGTCTTACCCAAGGACACTTCGACATGTAACACAGAGGAGCCGGGATTCGAACTGCGATTTCTTGATCCCAAGACGAGCACTCTACCTCCTGAGCCACTGCCGCCCTGTATTTGTTCTTCCTTTGAAAAACGTATAAAGTGGTTTTCGAATTTTCAAGTGTGCCTTACAATGCAGTGTGCTACATACAGGAAAATACGGTGGATACAATTTAATTAAATGATCTTGCATGTGGTAACTGTTCTGCTTTTGAGAAACCTGTAGAGTGGTGTTCGAGTCCCCTCTTGTGGTCAACAGTTTAATTGTACAGACATGCTGGTTATATTTCAACCCACGATGAAAGGGGTTCTTTATAATAACAATTATATAATAAGCAAAATCCTATCTGTGAATGTTCATATCTCTTTATCTCTCTATCTCATAAAATCCCAATATATGTTTGTGTATTCATATGTGAATTATAGGCTCCCAAACGGCTGAACTGATTTTCCTGAACATCCACGCAGTAGTATTTTAGGCCTCTGGGAGTGTTTTTTTACTTAGGTTTCATGTCAAGGCACCCCCAAAAAACACCAACAAAATTAATAGACGTGGCCAGTTTCGCTAGGCGGGCAGCACGGCGGCGCAGTGGTTAGCGCTTGTGCGGCACAGTTCATGTCATGGGAACCTGTCGTGGGTTCAAATCCAGCTCCAGACTTCCTGTGCGGAGTTTGTATGTTCTCCCCGTGCTTGCGTGGGTTTCCTCCGGGCACTCCGGTTTCCTCCCACGTTCCAAAAACATGCATTTCAGGTGAATTGGCCAGTCCAAATTGTCCCTAGGTGTGAATGAGCGAATGAGTTGTCTGTCCCTGTGTGCCCTGCGATTGGCTGGCAACCAGTTCAGGGTGTCCCCTGCCCACTGCCCGGAGATGGCTGGGATGGGCTCCAGCCCCCCCCCCCGCGACCCTAATGAGGATAAGCGGTACGGCTGATGAGATGAGATGAGTTTCGCTAGGCATTCTACTTCCTTCAATTTTGGGTGAATTGTTTGAAAATGCTTGAAATTTTTGCCATTGCCATGCTTCTGGGACGTCTTACCCCATAGACCACGCAATAAATGTGGAAACTTTTTAAAAAAGTGTGTAAAAATGACGCCAACGCGCCAGCTCTAGTGGGTAGTCATTAAGGCGTTGTCATGTGTCGCGTCACCGCCCCCTACTGGTTGTACGCAAGAGGACAGCTCTATTTAAAAATAAACGTATCTTTTGGCTTTGTTCACTGAAAAGAAGACTCTTCTTTAAGCTCCTAAAAGCCTCCTTAGATTTTTTTGTTTTTTTCAATACATTTATTATCAATCACGATGCAACAAATTATTTTGTAATAAATAAAATGATTTATAAACCAAAACATTTACAGATCTACAAAATAAAATTGTTAAATTCAAAACAAGCTTTTTACAAACTGAAATGGTTTAAAGTCTAACAACAAGATAAAATTCCTAAAAATGCTAAACAATAAAATATAAATGTACAATATTAACTCCTCAGACAATTAAAGAATGATAAAATGCAAAAAAAAAATACTATTTACAATTCTCTCTTATCCAATTTAGACACAGATCCTCTGAAAAACACAAAAATTAAATTAAAATCAGCAGTCTCTAAGATTCAAAGATGGATTGTGCTCTGCTTTGAAGCAATCAATATTATTTAAATGAGTCCAAATTTGGCTCATTTTTCTGCTTTTCATACATACAGTACTTTTTTTTTAATCTTTCATATTAAATTCAATATCATCCAATATTTATAAAGCCCTTTCCTTGTATGTAAACAAGTTTGACGTAGCGAAGCTGTGCGTGCATTGTTGAAGGAGAATGGCAGAATTCATGTCAATTTATAGCAGCCCAATGACACAGAAAGATCGTAGATCATAGATGGGAACACCACAAAATAGCACAAAACATGTGCTATATGTACTTTTGTTCTGCGCTGGATTTGTTTTTCTTTTGAAGGTACTGGAAAAATTGGTAAATTGGCCTTGAAAAGTGCTTGAATTTGGCCATGAAAAAGGTGTAAGAACCTTGAATTATGACATCGCCGTCGTCAAACCTCTCATGCCAAACGTACTTCCGAAAGTATTGAGGACCGCACAGTAGCCTTGACCCCGCCCCCTCCCTCAACACCCATTTAATGGCCATTAAGCAATGATTGATGAGGCATCCCGGCACCCTCGCACTACTTTGGAAACAATCTGTTATTCCTAAAACGGGAAAAGCCGTTCCACTTTGCCATATTAGCCCCCCTGTAATTTTCCCACGGGGAATGGAAGTTATTACCCCGCCGTAAGTGACAACGAGGCGCTTCAAGGGCAAGTTTGTCCCGAAACGGAAAAGGCTGGTTTCTGAGTCGAGGTCAGAGGTTGACGAGTTTGTCACGCTCCCTGCCGAGTTGGCGTGAAATTCTCCCGCGGTTTTCCCAACATATGGCGAGGATATATCGCGGGGGAAAACGTAAGTGCGGTCGTGTGGTTTCGTTTAAGAGTTGCAAGGTGTCATATAGAGATAGCACTTACTTGCTGAATCAGCAGTTGCTAATCGGGGACAAAAAACAACTATAATCTGGATTGGTGTTGGCAACCCTTGAAAATATTTGAATTTTAATGTTGTGTTTCAAGGATTGAAAAGTGCTTGCATTTTGGCTGTCTTTGTCTCAACAAGTCTGCTAAAAATGACTGCTGCTGCTCTCTGGTGGCTTGAGTTTGCCATTGCATTTATTCTTCCCCCTGGATTTTACTGCAGCTGGCATTAGTTTGTATGGCATTGTCCTATAAGGTGTCATAGCACCCTACAGGTCCGCTCAAGAGGACAGGTGCATAGTACACCTAAACTGGGCACTATTGAGACTGGGAGGTCGCTGGTTCGAGTCATACCTAATTGGTAAAATGGCGGCGCCCTCTGTTGGCTGCGGCTGTATCGGCTCGCTACAACGGGTCAGGTGTATCGACATTTCGTTCTGTGTACATTGTTACAAAGAATGACAATACAAAGGAAATTATTATTATTATTATTATTAAATATTTGTTACCGGTAAATTTCAACACGTATATGCCCCAAAAAACAATTAACGTAAAATTTGGACTATAAGCTGCAACTTTGTTCCCAGGATTTCTAACCTGAGGCTTATGCAATGATGCGGCTAATTGCTGCATGTGGGCTAAATAAACATGACTTGACTTGACTTAACGGCCTCCAGGGGCGCCCAAGCAATAAAGGTAACCGTGAGACACGTGGAATATATGTGACGAGGAAGACGCAAGTTTCATGTCACTTGAGTGTTTATCCTCGCATGGTTTCTCTGTGCCCCTATCTGTCTTAATAGCATTTTTAGATGTTGCTCTTCCTGGCTAAAGGCAAAACCCAGAGTTGCTCTTTAAACCAGGGATCTCCAGCATTGTGCCCCCGTAGAGCCCTGAGTCGCCTCCAGAACGGTTATGAAAATAGCTCAACAGTGATGGATCTTAGTAATTTTCTAGGAAATTTGATTTCTAACTGATATGAGAAATCATTCACAAAATTTGTGTCTTTAAAAACAATGTTTTAGCGGTTGATTGTACTTATTTTTACCTTACTTCTGATATCTGTTATAACATAGTAATAACATAAGTTTTTAATTTGGAAATGCATTTCTAAATCATAGCTTTTTACACTATTTAGTAGCTCTGCGGTTGCTGACCCTCTTCTTTAAACCAGATGTTAAATGTTGGTTGTTAGATGTTAGGTAGCTCCAAGCTAATCATGGGAAGAAGCATTCATAATGCAAAAAAAATAATATCTAATAATATTTTAAGAATGTTTTTTATTGTATTCGAATTAGAAAAAAAAATCCTTATTTCGGACTGCATTTGCAAATTCTTTTGACAGTATTTTTTGCAGTTTTAAAATGTAAAGTAAAATGGGAACTACAATGCCTAATAAGAAATATCTGATAACAAAACAATATTTTACTGGCATGATTCCATTTTTTGTACTTGAGTTCTTTCCGTGTAATAATGTAGTGAGCCGTTGTTCTGTCTGCGCATATGATAGTTTTTTTGTGTCCTCCTTTCATGTTTTGTTCTGTTTGAGCTGGCTGGCATGGCGATATGATGTAGTTCTATCCATGTGCAAGTATGCTCCCTGCCTTGCTCCTTTCATGTTTTGTTGAGATAGAGCTAGATAATTTTACATTTTAACCCATATGGTTTTACTTTCATGTATTATTCTTTTAGCAAGGGTGTGTGGTTGAGCCCGTGTTGTCAAAGCTTTCCTATATTTGAAATTGGAAGATTTCTAGTGAATTTCCCTATCCGAAACTGGTTGATTTTCAGTGTACACCTTGCATGTCCTTACAATAAGTCACAGTTTCTTTCATAGTTTGGCCGGGGGTGCGACTTATACTACGGTGAGATGTTTTGTCCTTCTTCCATCCATCCATTATCTGCACCACTTATCCCCAGTAGGGTCGCGGGGGTTTTAGAGCCTATCCCAGCTATCTTCGGGCAGTGGGCAGGGAACTGGTTTCCAGCTAGTCGCAGGGCACACAAAGACGGACAACTCACTCGCTCATTCGCACCTAGGGACAATTTGGTTAGGCCAATTAACCTGGCGTGCATGTTTTTGGAATGTGGGAGGAAACCGGAGTGCCCGGAGGAAACCCACGCAAGCACGGGGAGAACATGCAAACTCCACACAGGAGGTGTTTTGTCCTTCCTAATCCTACATATTATTGTCTGGTCCGCCTAATAATCCGGAGCGACTTATAGTCAGGAAAATACGGTATTTATTTTTTCTTTTATATCTACCGTAAATCCCGGTCTATAAGCCGCTACTTTTCCCCCAAACTTTCAACCCTGCTGCTTATTCAGTGATGCGGCCAATTGATGTCATTTTTCTAACGGCCGCCAGCGGCGCTCGAGTACAAAAGGTAAGATTTAGACCGGTGGAATATATGCGCCGAGGAAGACTGCAACTTCACTAAAACTGGCCGCATGCGAAAGGCAACTTTTTAGCAAGTCTGCCAGTGGATCCTGACAGCGTGGGGCCGCATCCAAAAATCCACCATAACCAACGGGTTCCGAAAAGCCCGGTCTGCTGCGTGACAGAGAGGAGGGCACAGAATCAGGAGTGGATGAAAGTTCCAGCGTCAATGAGAGTGCGAGTCCGGCTGCGGGAGCGTGGGACGACGTCTATATTACACTGTTTCTTTTCAACACTGAGAAAGACGACTTTGATGGTTTCAGTTCTAAGGAGAAAGATGAGGACGGTTTACCGTGATTTTTACAAGTACGGTATGTTTTTTTTACAGACCAGTTTACTGTGTTGCGAGCGTGTTGCTAGCGTGTTGCTACCATTAACTGCCCTGTCAGGCACCGTTTGGGATGAAAGTTATATTATTAAAGCTTTGAAAACTCTCTCGGTGTACCGTCTTTTTTTGTAAATATGTGTAACCATGTATAATATGTATTTGCAACTGTATATTTTTGTAATGTATTTACTTTAGAAACTTATTCTGATATGTTTTGCACGAGCAAATGAGAAAGAAGGGGCGGGGCAAACGCGGGCTGACGGGAAGTGGAGTAAAGGTGAGACGTGTTTGTGGACGCGGCCGACAATAGTGGATATATATTTTTCCCACCCTTACCTTTGGAAATATACACTTTTTTCCCTGGATTACTTTCAACCGGCACCCGGACTCTGCAGGTCTGCATCAAACCTTAAGTACCGGTATCATTTTCCGTTCATTTTGCCGGCTGTGATTTTTGGACTGTGTCGGGTGTGGTTTAATTTTGTGTTTGTGTTGCATTTTTTTTCAATGGGGGCGCATGCGGCTAATATACAGGTGCGGCTTGTGTATGTACAAAATCGGTTTTCCTCCCGAAATGTGGTGGGCGCGGCTTATAATCAGGTGCGCTCTATAGTCCGGAATTTACGGTAGTTAGTGTTACAACATTTGATAACAGGGATATGTAGATGAGCTTAGAGAAGCTTTTGCTATCCTTGAATTTTAAACATTTCCAATACATTTCCTTTTTCTGTTTCCGTCCACTTTCTGATACAGAAATCATTTCTAAACGACGGAACATGTATGTTGGAATGAGTCTCGTGTTAATAGCATTGTAACTACATCTTTAACTTGCGAGAGCATGCAAAACCACTCTGACGTCTGCCTCCTCGGTATGAACTTATAAATTAGGAAATGAAAGTCATTGAAATGCACATATGGTACAGAATCATTTGCAGTTTACATCTGCAGCCCCCTACCTTCCATGCGGAGCCAATTTGCCCAAATAGGGGCAAAATAGCCCACTCTTCGACTTTGATGGCGCTAAAATTACCCGAAAATGGCAGCCAAACAACCTTGACAAGTCCGCCGTTGCTTTTAGTCCTTTTGTCGGAGATATGATCAAATGGATTTCCTCCCAAAACTAGACGTATTTGCTAAAGACGAACTTTAACAATCGGCCCTGAAAAAAATGGGCTTGGCCGCCCGTTCAGTCTTCAAAAGAGGGATAATTTGATCAAATGTGATTAAATCTTTAACCTTCTGCTCCGGCGCGGTAATGTAATTGGATTTTGGGGGCTATTTTCTGAGTTGAGCCGGTCAATGAAATGCACGGCGAAGGGCTTTATGATGATGCCAATATCTGATGGCGGCCCGCCGGCCAAATCCATAATGTTTGATATGTGACATGCAACTGCAATACGAGAGTGATTATTTCATCGCTGGGTCGTCTTAGATGTGAAGGACGGCAGGCAAGGGAGAGGAATGAGAAAGCGGCCGTGCTTTTAATACCTCCGCGGGCTGGTTTTCAAGGTAGGGTGTTTGGGATTTGGAAATTAGACACAGAGGACAGCAAATCAAATGCCGGACCTTTCCGAAAAGACAATTCCGTCCTGATTCAAAAGAGACTGCACTTCTATAGGAACCGCCAAAAGTTAGCCACCTTCACTATAGCTCTGACCAACTCCAATTATTAGCTCTTTTCAGCAAATATAGGTGAATCCAACTAGCATTCAGTTTGTTGTTGCTCGCAGGGATTAACAACATCAACTTCGCCAAGTCCCTGGATTCATGTTAGCCACAGACTATGGCCGCTGCTAAAAGCTAATGTATATGTTTGTTGCTCTGTGTGCATATGGCTTGCTCCTGGAATCTTTTGCTGGCCTTTTTAGCAGCCGCTATAGCTACTTCCACCAGATCTGACCAGCTCTGTCAGACCAGTTGTACAGGAACTGTCCCAGCCAAAAGACAGTGCTGTCTTAATCAGACAAGGATTGTCCTTCTAAATGAGTTAATCAAAGCAGGTGTACCAGGACTTTTCCAGGTAAACCTAACAGCTTCAAAACCGGGAAAATCATAGCATTTTGATCAATCTGTCCAGTTGTACCAGAACTCTCCCTGCCAACAGACTATTCTGTCCTGATTAAAAAAGGACTGTCCTCCTTTTCGTCAGTCAAACCAGTTGTACGAAGACTTTCCTGTAAAACCTTAAAGGTCTCAATTTAAATTGGGACAATCACAGCATTTTTGTTGATCAGAATAGATGTACAGAAACTGTTCCAACCAAAAAGCCAAAAAGTGGTTTTGTCCTCTTTGGACAAGAACTTTCCTCTTATTTGAGTCATACCAAGGACTTTTCTGGTCAAACCCAACAGTCTTGATCATGCTGCTTAAGTCATTTAGGAACCTAAACTTTTCGTGGACAATATCTCTGTATTATTTGCCATTGCAAAATCCTCTGCTGTCTGGTAATCCTGGAAGGGGGATACCTCATGTGCGGTCCCTTCTCAAGGTTTCTTCATTTTCCTCATGTTGAGGTTTTTTGAGTTTTTCCTTGCCCTCATGTTGGTTCCAGATCAGGGGATGTTGTAATAATAGTCTGAAAAAATATTCTGCGTAATTTTGTGAAGCCCTTTGAGACTCTTTGTGATTAAGGGCTATACAAATAAAAATGACTTGACTTGACTATTTAACAGAAGTGTCCTAAGACAAAGACTGTCCTGGCCTTATTAGACAAACACCGTCCTCCTATTTGAGTCAACAAGACCAGTTTTACAAATCATTTTCCAGTAAAATCCGACTGTCTATTGAAATTGGACAATCACAGTACTTTAGTTTATCGGACCAGATGTACAGAAAGTCTACACAGTCCTCACCTCATTGACAGACATTGTCTTCCTATTTGAGTAAATCAAAACCAGTCATACCAAGGACTTTTCATGTTAAATCAACAGTCTTAGATTTATATTTGGACTATCGTACTGTTTTAGTCAATCAGACCAGATGGACTGGAAGTGTCCTGGCTCAAAGACTGTTCTTCCCTAATTAGAAAGACATGGTCCTCCTATTTAAGTCAATCAGACCAGTTGTACAGTAATTAAACCTCGGACATTCACTGTTTTTGAGTCGGCCAAACCAGATCTACAAATTAGTTTTAAGGGCAGGTTCACTTGGTGCAAAGTTTTTCCAATATATATATATATATATATATATATTTTTTTTTTTTTAAAGTGAAAGAAATCCCTCAGGCATGAACTTTATTAAAAATATATATTGAAGTATAGTTTGTTATCGGGCAGTTGGAAAATGCACGATCCACGTAATGTCCTCTATTTTCTGCAGGGAATAACTATAAAGTTTATCCCCGCTGCTCGGAAGTGGTCGTCATCTTACTCCGGAGGCTCTTCCTTTTACAGCTTATAATGTAAGCAGTACGTGACACGGATAATATCTATAACTTGAGCACAGCGCCGTTTTCATCATACGACGGACTTTATCATTGAAAAACGATCGTCTATCTCTAAATTATTTTGAAACGTGAGAGTGGTACTTCGATTGCATTAGATGGCGTTCTTGAAAACTTCTGAGGGGGATTTCAGTTGCAGGATACAGTAGACCCCCGGGATACGGCATTTCTAGTTTACGGCGTTGACCAGATGTTTTTTTGGGCCCATCTTCACAGTATTTTCTCACCATACGACATTAACTACAAATTACTTTGCCTGGCCAAAAATGTATAAAATTCAAACGTTGCAGTGCTCTTGCTTATGTTGAGTTATGGCTCTAAGATGCCTTCTCACTTTTAGTCTACCTCATACAAGATCTGCTATTGGTTTGCGTCATGGTATTACAAAAATACAAAAAAACTATTTGCTGAATTGCCTCCCACAATGCCTTTTTCTATTCATTCAGTTAATAAACACCTGTGTTTTGTATGGACTTTGAGAGTCGGCGATACAGTGCAGTGTTTTTGAACAAGCTATGGGTTCAAGGCTTTCAGTTATGCTTAAGGAGAAAGGCAAAAACATGATAACTACTGAAACAAAGTTCACATTTAGCAAAAAATACAAAGAAGGCACACAAATGGCCACCCTCGCTAAATTGCATGACCGAAACCATTCGACAATAGATCAGAACCATTATTCAAGGCGATTAAAGCAAATAAATCTCTTTAACGCAGCCATGTCCAAAGTCGGGCCCAAGGGCCAGGTACGGCCCGTGTTTTAAATTTTTACTGGCCCGGCATAGGTCATAAAATTAATAACATGTGGCCCGCCAGTACTGTTGACGACAGTATCAAATACATTTGTACAAAAAAGAATTAACCCTTTAACCAGATGATGGCAGTAACCCTTTGGCCTGTGAGAATTTTAGCACGGGCTATTTCTGGCATGGCGACTGTAAATAAGAAGAGGAAAGTTGACTCTGAGGGCCGCCGCTTTCAGGATAAGTGGAAATTGGAGTAAATTCTTTCTTCTACCAATATCCGAAACCATTCAGTATGCCTAATCTGCCAAGAAACAATGGCTGTTTTCAAATAATATAAATCGTAAGGTTTACTGTAACAATTGCTGTGAAAAGGTTAAGCAACTGTAAGCTGATTTACCGGTACAGCAGCGCTTTTTCACAAGACCCTGCGAGTCAAATGAAAATGCTACAAAAGCAAGCTAAGAGGTTGCAACACTGATCGCAAAGCACTGCAAACTTTTCACAAAGGATGTCTTTATAAAAGACTGTCTAAAGAATGCCAGGCTGAAGAGTCGTCCCTCACACATTCTCATCTTACCAAAATATGGCCCCCGCGATACACCAATCTAACTTTGCAGTACCCACATCAGGATGTATTCATGATGTATCTCGGGTGTATACTGTAAAGTTGTAATGCGCCGGCTGAAAATAATGAATTGTTTTTATATTCCAGCTGTCAAAATATTCCCTTTAAACTCGTCGGGGCCTGCTCGACGCTATGTTTTATTATTCATTCCGTAGCCGACACGAAATCTTTCCTGCGTCACGCGTCTGTCAGCAATCGGAATCCGCGCTAATTTTCCGTGGATATATGATTATTTAAAAAAAATGTCTTTGCGGAAAAACGTGCACGATTGAAACCTTTAGGAGATGTTTCCAAAGTTTTCAACCAAGAGAGAGAAATGATCTTTAGCGTAACTCGCCGATCAAACGCTACTAAATCATTTGGTATTTAAATAGTGACGGGCAATTCTGCCGAGGTCGGCAAAGTCACAAACTTTCAAATTTTTCTGTGGAGCATAGGTTAGCGAACGCAACGCGAGGCAATTAGCGCTTTTTAGCGTCTTAGAAGTGTTGCGTGAAATGCCAGGGGTCAACCCTGCGCACCTGGCTGTCCAAATTGCTACGCGCTGATGATTTGAATCCGTTATTTCCGCTTTTGGATGTAGATGAGAGTACTCTATTGGTTTGGACACATGGAGAGGATGGATGAGGAGCGAATGTTGAATAGGATCTACAGAGCAGAAGTAAATGGAAGGAGACCAAGAGGAAGGCCGCGGTTGACGTGGATGGATGGTGTTATGAATGCACTGCAGGACAAAGGTCTAAATCTAGTGGAAGCTAGAGCTCTTGTTGGTGATAGGAATGAGTGGAGAGGTGTTGTAAAAGGATAGTGGGATGTTTTGGTGCGTTCTAAGGGATGGGCAGGGAACCTGTATGATGCGGCAGGGGTAAACCAGTAAAAGCTGTCGGGCCCTGCTGTTGAACAAAGAGTCTGTTGTGTCACCCTGACCCGAGTGACACGGCCGCTTTCTTGTCTCCCATTTCATCTGGAGGGACCAAAGCATGACCAACTGTTTGGGCATTTGGGTTGGCCATGGTCCAAATATTTTTGTGTGTGTTTTTTGCTACTTTATTCCCTTTTTTGTTTTCTTTGTTATTGTATGTGTTTGTCTTGCTGTCGGTCACCCCTCTTGAGGGATATAGATGGATAGAGATATAGATTTAGAGATTTTGTATCCTCACTGTTGTCCCAATACCGGTAAATGATTCTCAAAACAACTCTAGACGCTATTCATGTGGGCGTTGAGGCGAACTGGCACCCTTGGGAATGCCATCTATGATGCTGACTCTTCACTCTCACTTCAAAAGCAGCTACAACACATTCCTCAAATCTAATAATAGTGATTTTCTCCAAAAATGCCTCCCAGTAAAACAGTTTTTGTCCTTTTTCTCCAAGTGGTGGTCTTTTTCAAATTAGCGGCACAGCGGTTTTAGGAGAAGCTGGTGGGGAAGGAAATTGCCAGTCTTTTGGCTGGTGTACAAATTAAATGGATTGGAGCGCGACGCCTTTCAGTTACGGGGGCCGAGTCGACATAATCGTTTTCCACGTACATGCTCGCACAAAAAATAAAATAAAACGGGATTGTTTTATTGCGTCATATTCTCATTTGCTGTGGAGCTTCTAGTAAAATTGTGTGAGGGATTGAATTATGTAATACTTTAAATAGCTTGAAGCATGGTAGTACTAGCCATCTAACCATCCATCAAACTGAGTAGGTTGCTAGCACTATATCCAGCAAATTAGCTAGTTAGTGTTGGTTCAAAATGTTGTCCAGGGGAAAGAGCCGACAAGGCATGCAGTTGACCAAATCAAGTCAAGTCATCTTTACTTGTGACGCCCTAAATCACGAAGAGTCTCAAAGGGCTTCACAGATTATTACACTA
This sequence comes from Urocampus carinirostris, assembly GCF_059441175.1. Lineage (NCBI taxonomy): Eukaryota > Metazoa > Chordata > Actinopteri > Syngnathiformes > Syngnathidae > Urocampus > Urocampus carinirostris. The sequence continues at coordinate 13,563,450 of NC_142368.1, forward strand.
TATTACACAGACTATTTTTCAGCCGACGAGAAGAGTAGGTTATTCATATGCTATGGAGTAGAAGTGAGTTTTAAGTTTAGATCAAGTCGATTGATAAACCCTTACATAGCGTAACCATTATCTAACAATTGTATCACCAATCTCGTCAACAAAACCAAACTTGGACTGTTAGATCGCACAGAACTTTCTTGATAACGCTACTTTTTTGGTTGTGTTATATAATGTCCCTTCAGACATATTCTGCAAAGTTCGTGCAGAGTTGTCTGTTCCTTCACAATTCTAGCCATCCCACATACCATCTAGCTAGCTCCTTCGCACTATCCATATAGCTAAATAAAATCATGACCCACAACACGTGGTAAGCTTTCTCTCCTGGCTTTGATCTCTTTGATCTCTGGCAAAACTAACATAAAATGCGACAGAAACAAAATGAAAATAAATCCAAACCGCTTGCCAACATCATTTTTGCCGTTCCATGTATTCCAAGCCTGCACAAAATTTAGTAATTTTATTCATATTTAGTTTCTTTTGTCTTTTATTAGCATATTTGATATCGGCGTAATCCAGCAGTAATTGAAAGTAATCCAGTTAAAGTAACCCTACTTACCTATGGGGCGGCAGTAGCTCAGGAGGTAGAGCGATCGTCTTAGGATTAAGGGATCCCAGTTCGAATCCCGGCTTGTCCGTGTTACATGTCGAAGTGTCCTTGGGTAAGACACTGAACCCCCAATACCCCCAATAAGCAGGTAAAGCGCTTTGGGAAGTCATTGACTTGAAAAGCGCTATATAAATGCACATCATTTCATTTCATTTCACCCAACCCTGGCTATGAAGCTATAAATATACCCAACGAGGTAGCTAGCAAGTGTTTGTTTAAAACACTGTTCTAAATAAAGAGCTGGCGTGAGGTGCTGTTTATAAATGTTTTCATAACACTTTTATTACAATATTAACACCAATCTTGTCAACAACACCAAATTTGGACAATCCAAGTGTCCAGAACTTTCTTAGTTACGCTGGTTCTTGAGGTCAGCTATATAGTGCCCAATTTCGTTGTCACAATATGTTAGCCCATTTGTAACAATGACAATAAAGGTATATTCTATTCTATTCTATAACACACCCGGATGATTCCTACAGAGTTTGTGCAGAGTTCCCTAAATTTTGAACAACCCATAAAGCTATCTACCAAGCTAGCAACATATCAAGCTAGGTAGCTAGCTAGTGTTGTTCAAAATATTGTCTGTAAAAAAAACCTTGTCATGCGTAACGCTTATTTAACAATTTTGTCATTAAGAACACTAATCATCAAATTTGGATGATTTGAGTGTCCAGAACTTTGTTGGTTATTTAAAGGTCCTCATGTCAGTTCAATAACGCAGTTTGTGCAGAGTTGCCTCCTCCACTTTCCATTTAACCAGCTATTAGATATCTATTTATGAAGCAACACAATAAGGTTCATATTTAGCTCAATGCTAAGTAGCAAACTTAATGGCTATGGTTCCAAATGGATGATTCCTTTTCACTAAAATTGTAAATGAGGAATCAGGAACGTCTTCCCAAATTAACTCTCACAGATGCTTCATTAATTTTTAAACAGGCGATTGATGAACTTTATCCACGACTGAGTGACAGAACTCATTTGAGTCTAGACGCGTTTCCAGAATTTGGTGTTTAGCCTCTTTTCTCACACACTTGTTAGCTTACGCTTCACCTGCATGGGAACAATCTGTGCTGGGACGGTCACAGATGGTTGGAGCCGATGCCAAACGCCAGACCTGAGGTGGCAAACAAGCGAAAGACAAACCCCTCGGTGATAATCTGGCACTCGGTCCAACCTCTTGGCGACACTCCGAGGATACCGATCACTGAAGCGACAGGCTCTCGAGGACGGGCTTTAGCGTTGCGGCTAATCACACTCAAATCATTCGTCTGATTGTCTCTGCTGCTACATTTTCCCAAAATGGAATCGCGGCAGATGGATCAAGGGAAACAGATATCTTGCCAGCTGACAAATTGGGTCTCATTTTTGTGGAGGATGTAAACAACACTGAATTTAAAAACAATAGCCCGAATTGGTGTAAGGTCTATTAACTAAGCTCTAGACCAGACCTGGACACTGCGGTCTTTGAAGCTGCATGTCCTGCCTGATTTTTGAGTTTTGTGGGCTCAAATACAGGTGATACCAACCTCCTGCCTGCGTGCTTATGAATTGATATTTTGTATCACCTGAGTTGAAAAAGAGAAACCTCCAAAATCATGAAGATCATACGGCTCTTGAGGACCAGAGTGCTCAGGTTTGCTCTAGAATAAAACACGAGGCAAACAAAATCAATTGAACTCATGAGGAAAGTTGAATTGCTAAACCCCTGAAGACGTTCTGGTTCCGTACCTCAGCAACTCCCCGTTGTTGTAAGAATTCATAACTAAAATACTATACTACTCTTCCCAAGACTAGGTGTCAGGACCATCACCTAACTTCTGTAGTAAAACACCCAATAAGACGTCAATTGTGCTTTGCTGAAATCCCCAAAATATCCCAGCTGATTCTTTTGGCACTTCCTCCTTTTTTGTAAGGACTTCTTGACAGCATAACTTCTGGAATAAAACAATGCAAGACAAGAAACATCAATTTGAACTCATGAGGAGAGTGATCTGCTAAAACCTGAACACCTCCTGGATCCATACCCCGGGACCTTCTCCCTTAATGTAAGAACTTTGAACTGAAATAATATTGACTGGTCCCAAGACAAGTGTCAGAACCAGCTCCTAGCTTCTGGAGTAAATCACCCAATAAGAAACAGGAGATGTCAATTGTGGTAAGCTGAAATTCCGAGTATGTCCTGTTACAGCCTCTTGGCACCTACTCCTTTATTGTGAGGACTTTTTGGCCTATCGCGAAACTTATAGAATAAAACACAAAGAAAGACGAACGTCAATTTGAACTCGACTAGAGTGTGATTCGCTAAAACCCTGAACACTTTCTGGCTGTGTACCTCAGTACCTCCTCTATTGTAATGACTTTAAACTGAAATCCTATTGACTGGTCCTAAGAACATGTGTCAGGGACATTAACCAACTTCTAGAGTAAAACATCCAAGAGACACAAAACATCAATTGTGATTAGTTGAAACCCTGAACACGGCCTGGATCAGCCTCTCGGCACCTCTTCCTTTCTTCTAAGGACTTCAGGCACAGAATTATTCAAAATCAGTGGGGTGTTATTGAATGTTTCAAAGGAACACACTTTTAAATGACTAAACTATATACTCAAACACCTATCACTAATAACGAAATGCAGCTGGTCCCCTCAGGCAAAGGTTGGCTGGTTAGAGAAGGACTAATGAGTGATAGGGCTAACTGGAGGAAAGACAATGCCCCTTTCATTTTTAGGGTCTTTCTTAGTTTAATATTAAACATTTTTGCAAAAGACTGTCTCAGGCTGGTGATGGAATGCCCCTGGATGAGCTGGTAAAAGTGGCTGGGGAAAATGGTGGTTTGGGCTTCCCTGCTGAAGCTGCTCCCCTTGTGACCTGACCCTGGCAGGTAGGGTAGGGCACTTATTAGGGATGCCTCCTGGATGCCTCCCTCCGGAGGTGTTCCAGGCATATCCCAATGGCAGGAGGCTCTGGGGAAAATCCAGGACATGCTGGAGACTAGGTTAGATTTAGTCCTACGCACTTTCACAGCGTTGAGAGGAGCCAGTTGAGTTGTCTCGGACATCTATTGAGGATGCCTCCAGGATGCCTCTTGAGGGAGATAGTATGGGCATATTTAAAAGACAGGAGGCCCCAGGGGCGAGCCAGGACACTGGGTTACACTACTTCTCTTGGTTTGCCTGGGAATAGATCTCATCAGATAGGCGTCACAAAGTAGCTGGATATGGACTTGAGTCCTTGAAACAGTTCCAGGACTGACTGCCTTACTTAGCAGAGCTCTCTTGGGCTGTCTGCTTTAGTTACAGATCTCCAAAATGATGTTCACCGTAGGGGAAAAGAAAGTAGTTTTGTTCGAGACAGACCAAATGGCATCGACAAAGAACCACTCTTATCAAAGTCTCGTCAATGTCACCGAGTCTCTCGCCAAAAAAATGTAACAAGGCACAGAGGAGCCCGCCGGAACTGTTCGACTCACGCTGGGGACAAGTGCCAGTTCTGTCCTCCCCCTCCAGGTTGCAAAATCAGAGTGGCTCTGTTCTACTCTTAGCTACTGATCGATATGTCCTGTTCTGGTCAGCTTGTCACAAAGCCCTTAGGAGGGCGGAGCTTGAAAACATGGCCCACTTCCACATAGCTGCCACCGACGTCTGTGTTTTGGGAGAAAAAAAAATCGATGAGGGAATTGAACAAAAAACATGACGAGAAAGCGGCGACCAAACGGTCAATGGACCGTTGACGACCGCTGGAACATTGGCGGCTTGGCTCCTGGAGGCAATTCATCATCCTGGTGAATTTAAGCCGTGTTCCTCGAGACAATACAAAAATGAAGCTGGAATTCATTACTATACAATCAAGCAATTTTTCAAATTCAGGGGTGTCCAAATCGTGTAATGGAAAACCACCTAGTTTAGAATTGAGATCGTGGGTCTTAAAAATGTAAAAATCTGTTTCTCTCTATCAAATAGGCCATAGTCAAATCATTAGGGCTCAAAAAAGCTTGCTAATGATTCGATCATTTGAATAAAATGTGTTGAGGGAGGTGGCGAAATGGTGTCTGATAGTGGTCATTATGGTTATCCTCCTCAACTTACCCGATTCAATCAGAACTTGCTGATGAACTGATCAATTGGATCAGACGTTTTGGGGAGGCATATGACAAAAAATATGCCTGGCCATTCAGAGCTTGCTTTTGAGCTGACCATTTGAAGGCGTGTTTGGGGAGAGAGGTGGATAAAAGTTGCTCAATAATGGCCATCTAGAACATGCTACTGTGCTAATTGCTTGGATCATGAGTGTTTGGTGAGAGAGGTGGCTAAAGAGTGCATGCTAAAGGCCATTCTAACCAGAGTTAGGAACATATACTGTAAAGTAATTCCAATGATTACCTCCCTCAACTTACCTGCTTCAAATGATCAAGATCAGACTCTAGCAGTGCTTGTTCATGAGCTGATTATTTGGATCTGGTGTATTTGGGGAGGTAGTAGCCTAAAACATGCTTGATAGTGGACATTGTGGACCAGAATTTGTATTTTCACCTCCCTCTACTTACCTCATTCACATGGTAGACTCCATTAGAGCTTGCTGATCATTTGGAGCAGGTGTGTTGGGAGAGCGATATCTAAAAAAAACCTGCTATTGTGGACCAGTGTTTGTGATTATATACTTCAATGGTTTCATCTCTCAACTCACTTGAATGAAATGATCAGCATCAGACTGTCATGATTACTGATGCGATGCATCTGTGCCCGCTCCTTTGGCGCCAACAGCCCCGGACGCTGATTGGCTCCCTGCCTTTTTTTTAAACCCCCGGCTTTCTGTTACCGGTTGTCAGACCGTCTGCGAACCTCGGCTCACGCTAGGCAAGCCCTCCAACTCTGACTTCCTCCTGTTTTTTGGCTCCCGTCTGTTTCCCGGCTTCGACCCGTTTGTTTTTGACCACGTTTCTGCTCTCCCGTTCCGGCTCCCGACCTGTTTTTCTGCTCTCGACACCGCCATCGCTCGCTACGGAAGTGCCACTTCCGCGTGATCTGCTCCCCGTGGCCGACGATCACCGGATCGTAGGTGCAAGCTTTTTCCTCCTTCTCAATAAAACAGAGAGAAACGAACGCAAGTGGGTCCTGTCTCAGTTTCTGGTTCTGACACAGACATGATCATTTGGATCCGGTGTGTTTGAAGAACCTCTTGTACTTGCAAGACTGCTGGCTTTGAGGATTGTAAAATTGAAATCACATTTTGTTTTCATTACTTGAACAATTTTATTTCCCGAGTATGTTCACGTTTATTCCAATAATTATTATCAGATGTGTCTGAGGAGGAAAATATGCTTGAGGGAGATCCTTGAGCACCACATTGTGCCACCCTTATTCCAAATAATTGAAAATCCATCCATTATCTGCACTGCTTATCCTCAGTAGGGTCGCGGGGGTGCAGGAGCCCATCCCAGCTATCTTCGGGCAGTGGGCAGGGGACACCCTGAACAGGTTGCCAGCCAGTCGTAATTGAAAATGACAATGCTTATTTTCTACAAAAATTGGATCTTGTAGTAAAAATTAAACTGCCACCTACTGGCTTGGATGTTCAATTACACTTAGTTTTTTATGACCCAACATCTCCCCCCGGCGTGCAATATTGTTCCAAATATTCCCAGTCAGCAGTTGAGCACCTTTTGCCTGTTTTTACCCCACTTTTTTCCCCCCTGCACGAATTGCAAACATTGCATTCCATACGACAAAAGTAAATCTCCCATTAGACCTTTGGGACGCGTTTGAACGTGAAAGTGAAAATAATCAGACGCCATCTGCATACGCAACATCTGCGCAGAAAACCACCCAAGCATTTTTTTTCCCGTCAGCTCTTTTGCAATCTATCACGGCGTAAATCTATTCCGGCGAGCTGATGTCATTACTTTAAAGTACGTAGAAGACAAAAGGTGTGAGATTTCATTTTCGCTTGCTTATCAGCAAGCCTGAAAACACACGTCAGCGTTGTACTTTGTTTTTTTTTTGTCTACGCTGTATATCGCTATGCTAATTATAGCGCCGGACATCTTATTGCACGATTTATTTTGTGAATTATATCAGCCTGACAAAAAAGATGGCGCCGCTTGAAGCTCAGCAGCCAGATGTAGGGGTCATAAAGTGAAATTGCTGTATAGAGGGGGATAGAAACTTAGGCTAATTAGCTTGTGTGTTTGGAACCCCTGCCGCCACAGATAAATGAAAAACTTATTATTACTAATTATGTCTAGTAGAAGCATTCCAAACCCCAGATAAAAACAATAGCATAACAATATAGTATATATTCACATCATAGTAAATGGTCAAGAAACATTTGATTTACAATCGCTATCTTATTTCCATTGTTATCATGTTTTAGCTTCTCTCTTTGGTGTCATGATTACTGATGTGAAACGCCTGTGCCCGCTCCTTTGGCGCCAACTGCCTTGGACTCTTATTGGCTCCCTGTCCCTATCTAAACCCAATCCTATTCGTCCCCTTTTGTCAGTCTGTCTGCGGACCTTAGTTAACACTAGGCAAGCCTTTTTCAACCCTGACTCCCACCTGTTTTTGCTCTCGTCTGTCCCCCGGCTTCGGCCCGTTTCAGATCCTGACCATGTATACTCTCCTCTCCTGACAGTAAAGGTTCAACCCAACACTTGTAACAAAAACCTGCATACAAAAAGACACGAATAATTGTGTATGGTTTTCTTGCAAGGAAAGTGACAGAAGATTGCTTCGGTTACAATCCTCCACTCACTCTGAAGCAGTCTTCCCTCTGCTTACCTTTTATTTAGAAAAGGAACGCCCTAGTTACAATGTGGTTTCAACTGCTAAACGGAAGGGGTGCGTTTGAAGGTTAAATGTTCCAGTTGAAACCAGTTCTTGCACAACAACTTGTTATTTGAAATGTGACTGATTCAATCTCTTCACGCTATCTTCAGGAAAGAACCTTGGCCTGCGGTCAAATCTGTAACTTATTCATACCGTTACTTCTTGCCAGGGTGCAGTGGAAAACTTTTCCATCATCCTATTTTGTAAGCACAATATTTCAAGCAAACATATAACACACGATGATTATAGTAAAGTTGAATAACTTATGTATATTATTCCAACACTTAAGACTCTCTTCCGATCCCGACCACGTTTTTGCTCTCCTGACCCGTATTTCTGTTCCCGTCACCGCCATCGCTCGCCACGGAAGATCCACTTCCGCGTTCAGAACGACCTGCTTCCCAGATCGTGGGCGCAACCCTTTCTTTTCCTTCCAATAAAACTCATGAGAAACGCAACGCAAGTGGGTCCTGTCTCCTTTCTGGTCCTGACATTTAGCACCATTGCAAGTCTTGGGACCCAGTGCTAATAAATACACTACAGAAATACAGTATTGTATTGAATATAAGTTCATGCAAGATTCTGAACTGAACCAAGATAAAGGCATTGTGGGAGTTAGTTCAACCAATAGCATTTTGACATTTTCATGATTACGTGAGGTGAATTAACACAGAGTTTATAGTGGTGAGAATCTTGTAAGGGGGGACTAAAAAACATCTTATTCCACTCCATAAAGCGAAAATGTCCTGAGGCGGGGTCTTCATATCCTGAAGGTCCACTGTAATTTCAAGCACTGAGCTGTAAATCGAGGTATGAGGTAAAAACAGAATTTCTCGGTTAGAAATAACCTGAAAATGACCTCATATCGCCTCCCGAAATAGCACCTGAGCTTCCCGGGAGGTAAAGCCGCCTCGGCCTGTCGTTCTTTCGCACACCTTGTCCCTAAACGCAAAAAAACCCAGATTTTTTTTTTTTCTTCCCTTTTTCTTCACATTTGATTGAGATCAAAGCCACGCTGCGGAATTGTCACGACGGCGGTAAAATGGAATTCACGAGTCGGCGTTTCATGTATATTCAATGACGACAGGCCTATAGTCATGTAAAATAGTCTTTCCGTTCGGGTTGTTTGCCCCATTCATTAGCTCGCCTGTTGCCAGGGGCGTCGCCGATTATGTCGGCGGAGGAGATTACAGTTCCGTATTCAACGTCGCACCGAGAAAATAAGACGGACGTCGTGTCTTTGTGTTGCTTTTCCATGTGTATTTTTGTTTGTTTCGGTTTGATATCTTTTCGGCGATGTATATAGCTGACAGTTCAGGAAACAAAACTAGTGTCACAACAACTCATCGATAAAATCATGTACCGTATTTTCCGCACTATACGGTGCACCTAAAAGCCTTTATTTTTTTCAAAAGCTGACCATGCGCCTTATAATACAGTGCGCCTTATATATGGATCAATATTAAGTCGCAAAGTCTTGCAACCAAAGCAAGCAGCCGCCGACTAGATTTTCCCCCGAAGGCGAACTCGTCCGTGGTGTATGCTGGGATTTATATACCGGCGTTTCATTTCCTAACCAATGGAAAAAAAATTATTCGGAGGTAAAGGGGGCGGATCCTTTTAATCATTTACAGGCTCGCATAGGCTAAAGGGGCGAAACAAAGCCTGCAATTGGCTGAAAAAGATGAATGTGAATCACACGTTGGGTTGCACTACGGCATAGAGAAAACATTTTTTACTATTCTGTATTTGTAAATATTTTACTCTCCTGGATTTACTACACTCACGGTTCTAAGAAGACCATGGTTACGTATCATTATTGAACGTGATGGCTGCAAGAGAACTTAGGTGAGCTTTATATTTTCCCGGTATCTAGTTTTAGAACGATCTTGATGTTTCTATGATGAGTCTATTTTTAAACTAAATTCAATTCAAAGTGTTTATTGTCATATGCACAGTAAAGAACCCCGTTTCCCTGCACAATAAAATTCTTACTTTGCTGTCCACACAGTTGCCAGCAAAAAATAAAATGGGAACTAAGAAATGTTTGGCATTTCTTGAATCCCAAGACTTTAACCTTCCGAATGATATTTGGAACGATGCATTTGAGTGATTGGTGACATCGTACAGACACTGTTTCCGTACATGTCTGAGACACATGAAACTAAAGCACCCAGATAAAGACTTAAAAATTCAAATTGCTCGATACGCTACAGCGTTAGCATCCATGAGTACTTCTGCAAACAATGGACTCATTGCGTGTGACGTCACTTGTTGCATTCACATGATCAAATAATTCAAATAACTTTCAAATAATCAGCAGGGAACCATACAAACAAGTAGGAGTACTGGAGTTTTAAGGCTAGAAATTGAAAAATGTTGAGATGTTTATCCCATAGAACACACCATTATTCTTATGATGTGTGTTGGAGGAGGGAAATATGGAGGAGAGAAATCGTTAAAGATGAGATTCTGCAGTCCCTATTCAAGCCCATTAAAAATGACAATATATTTCTTAATACCATCATTGGAAAAAAATTATAAATCTTCAGTATTAAAAATCAATTGAACTATTTACTGCGATCCATTACCTCTATGCCATTTTTCTGTGAGCGGGGAAGAGCAGATGCATTTTTCTCAGTCCCGGTGACTCTATTTTTGCTCCTATTTTAGCCAAAAATGAACTGCACTCGTGCAGCCGCATTCCATTATCCTGGATCACATAATGCAGTAGAGTTCATTTATGTCAGCCCTGGCAGCTTTTTCTGCCGTTATTTCCGCCAAAAAGTGAACTGCGCTTGTGTGGCCTGATCGCATATGGCTGGAAGCGGGAATGGCAGAAGACAATTCGGTTGGGAGGTGTGGCGTTCTTGCCCGTCTTAAATCAAATGCACTGTTGTGGACAAGAACCATTATCCCAGTTGACTATTACTGAAAGCAAGCACATTTCTTTCAATTCAGTGTGATGAAACATGCCATCGTGGCCCGCCTAAAACGAACTGCACTTGTTTGGCTGCAGTCTATCATCTCCAGTTTAAGAGAGTGGGCCTGTGGGAGCAAATTTGTTATGCGTGGCAGCTCTTTTCTTTGTTATTTCCGCCTAAACAGAACAGCTCTGCAATCCATTATCCCTGGATGACCCAAAGAGAGCATGTTACAACTGAGGTGGTGGGCTATTTTAAGGATTTTGGTATATTGTGGGGTCCACATTCACTGCGATAAACAATGAATTACTGCATAATATTACAATTGTAAAATTACTGTACCTGTCAACATGAACTAATTTAAAAAAATCAAGACTACAAGAAAATAACCATTATAACTCTAATGATCACCACATATGAGCACATATTTGCGCAATGAACTGGTGGAAGCCAACCACATGCTGCAAAAACAAGTCCGTTTATTAGTTGGCATCTGTGTCCGACTGATGCCATACCGTATTAGCTCTTAATCTCTTTACTCGATATGCACCAAGCGCTGTCAAATCGTTTCAGTTGTGTTGCTTCATTTCGCATTACAATCGTGAAGTTTCATAATACAGGCAGGACGGCTCAAAATCGTTCAGAATTCAGTTCGCCGACACCTGTTATCACCATTTCCAGCGCCCTTCGTCTGGATACGAGTAACAAACTCGTTCCAAATACCTTAGAAATGGCTCGTTGTGAACAAATAGCAATGAAAGGAAATTGCTTTCTGAGTTTAACAGCTGTCTGCTCTGCACATGTGCCGCCCGATCTGCAAAATATACGCGAAAACACGTTTTGGAATCATTTAGTCGACTGCTAATGATAAACAGAGTAATAGAGCGCCAGACGCGATCAAGCTACTGCTTGGTGGAGTTAAATAACAGAGGCCAACGTGATTTGTGTTTAGTTGTTTTCTTAAGGTCCCTTCTCAAGGTTTCTTCATTTTCCTCATGTTGAGGTTTTTTGTTTTTTCCTTGCCCTCATGTAGGTTTTAGATCAGGGGATGGTGTCATAATAGTCTGCAATAGTCTGTGGTCTGTACATACCTTTGAAACTGTCCCTTCTCAAGGTTTCTTCATTTTCCTCATGTTGAGGTTTTGGGGTTTTTCCTTGCCCTCTTGTAGGTTTTAGATCAGGGGATGGTATAATAATAGTCTGTAGTTTGCAATAATCTGTGGTCTGTGCAGCCCTTTGAGACTCTTTGAGATTAAGGGTGTCACAAATAAACATGACTTGACTGAGGTTTTTGAGTTTTTCCTTGCCCTCATGTAGGTTTTAGATCAGGGGATGTTGTCATAATAGTCTGTAGTTTGCAATTATCTGTGGTCTGTGCAGCCCTTTGAGATGCTTTGTGATTAAGGGCGTCACAAATAAACATGACTTGACTTGACTAACACACTTTATTTTTCAAACAACGGTATTACACTTACAGACGAAACCTTTTTTGTTTCCAGTTTATTTTTGGATATGTTGGAATGGGAAAGTAAGAAGAACTGGTGTGGTGAGAGACCTTTCCGAGAGGGTTGATGAAAATATTTTTAGGTTTTAAATATTAAAATGTACCGTTCAACAAATTGTTCGAATTAGTTATCTTACTCCATTAACCAAACACAACCTACATTCACCTAACAATGCATGCTCGTTTTTTGATGGAAAAGATGGACAAGAGACCGGCATTTCCACAAGGTGGCAGATTTAATTTCATTAGCAATTAAACTAAGTGAACTCCATTGAATATGGCCGAATTAGCCGAATTGGTGTCGCTCGAGTCTCTATCAAGCCTCCTCTCTCGTTTTCCCGCTTATCTATTTCGTCTCATGGTTTTCCGCAAGCTGGTGTGCCGGCTCCTCCCATGGGCGTGCCAGGGAAGCCTCCACATGGGCTCCATCATCTCGGAGAAGAGCGCTGCGATGTCTGGAATTAACCAAAACAACTTCTCCAAACGATGTCTGCCGTCCTGCGTCGGAGTCCTGTCATCAACAGAACTAGACAAAACATTCCGCATTTGGATCAGCGTGACTTGTCATTGAATTTAAGCCTACTCGGTGAAAATCTTCATTGCACTCAATAAATGTAACTTGTATTCAATCCTATAAAATCTTTAATAGTCAAATGTATAAAATCCTTCAATATTTTGGTTCGGACATATGGAAAGACTGGATGAAGGCTGTTTGACTAAGAGTATGTCGTGCAAAAGTGGTGGGAAATAGAATGAGAGGAAGGCCCAAATATGGTTGGATCGATGGGGTGAAAGGTGCTAGGGATAGATGTTTGTGCTAGGGATAGATGTGAATGGTGAAAGATGGTTAAGAATGACTGATATAGACTCATTTGATGCAGAGGGGGTAAACCAGTGTATGCTGTCGGGCCCTCTCTGCTGATGTAAGGTTGCATGGCACAAAAACTCATCCCTTGTTGTGCTGTGGGCTAAAAGTTCGGTGTCAGTTTGGGAAGAGCGAAGGGGAATTTGAGTGTGTTCGTGACTCTAGCCACCCCCCCACATGTAATTCATTTTGCAATACAATTACAATATCACTTGGTTGGTTTTCCCATTTTTCAAAAATGTATTTACTCAAATGATTGAGTTCCAATTATAAAGATAGTATTCGACAAAACGAAACCAAATCTTTTTACCCTCTAAACCATTTGCCTTGGAATTCAATTCAAATTTTGTAAATTAGATTGTCATATTTTATTAAATGAAGCTTACACTTTTAAGACATTTGAAAATATGTATTGTATGTATGTATGTGTTATATTTTTATATATCGTATATTCATTGTCGACGACACTGAACGAGCTGCTTAAAATGCTAATTTTCGGATTCCTGACAGCACAACAGTTTGGTCTCTTAGTATAAATAATTCATGAGGACAAGAGAGCACATGCACGTCGCCCTCTGCACACATTCACATTCATGAAGCTAGCTTGCGCAGAGGAGGCTGACGGCATCGAATCGAAGATTTTGCACCGATACCGATTCGCCCGATTCAAATTTGGAGTTGCTTTTCCCCTTCTTATTCAAAAGTGGGGTTTATAACCACAGTGAAAAACAGATGAGTTTCGTTACCGCTAGAGCTAAGCGCCGCGTGTCGTCACCTAGCAACGCTGACCTCCGAGCGCCAGATCGTGAAGAGCCGGGGATTTCAACGAGATTGATGAAGACTGGGTATTGATTGGTTACTCAATGCCAGCAAAATCCAAATTATTCAGAGAAAAGTAACCTGGTCGTGTTTCCTCTTTACCTCTTCATATTATGCATGAGGCACTTGAGCGCTTAGCAATAATCAGTTAGCATATGTTTCGATTTTCTATATAAGTGGTTGCGCAACTTTGTCCCCTATAACACTTTGTCAGGTGTGCAAGCTTGGCTTGTTATAAATATTTCTTAAAGGGATACCCAAACTCTAAAATATACAAAATGTGAGGAAATAATTCATGTTTTTGGATGATATCTATATCGATGTCATTGGTATATCCCAGTTGTTTTCCGAGAAAATGCATTTTAAAGACAGTCTGTCTTGTCTCTGACTTCCTGAGCTGTGTCGTGTGAAGCAAGCCAATCACCATATTGGTTTACATGTTAGTCGAAAAGGTTTTGAGTGTTGTAAACAAAGTTTTTTGTGGCGAATGCTTTGGAATTGTGTTGCAGGTGGGTGTAGCAATAGTACAACAAATGGTAAACTAGCAAAAATAACACAGAGAGAGCCAACAGGGGCTAAACCAGCCGGGACATGGCAGGCCAAGCCGGCTGCTAAAATTGGCTAACCTGTAATAATCGGCGGGAAAACGTGAGTGTGGTCGATAAAAAAAAATGCTGTAAGCAGCCAGTCTAACCGGAAGCCAACAACACTAACCCAGCCGGGGAAAAAACAATTTACCACGGCAGGCTAGGCAGCCAGCTGACTTGCTACCCTGGAGGCCTTTGGGAGCCCGCATGCTAACAGAGAAGCTATCTGCACAACATTTTATTAATTGCAATACACGTGGCAAAAAAAGCCAAAAGGAAATGTCACAATCACATACCTAAAAGGAAGCAAAGGCAAAAAAGGAGCGCACTCTGCACACGACAGCAGTTAAACTTCCCGCTAGCAGCTTTTGATGATCAACGTACCCAAATAGGACAAAACAGTCAGAGTCCCCCAGCAAAGTTCCAATTACTCCAACCTGAAATGAATGCTATGTATTTTTGCTCATTACTGATTCGCCATTGTTTTGATTCCTTGATGTCTTCCAGTGGTGTCACAGCTATAAGTGGATATCAGATCAGATCAGATCAGATTGACTTTATTGTCATTCGTATACACGTGTATACAGAACGAAATGTCGATACATCTGACCCGCACAGTTTCTTTGAACGTCAGCCGGGATAGATAAGATTAACCATGTCTTTGTCAGAATTTTAGCGCAGCAGTTCGTCATCTCGCGGTTCGATGCCACTTCCAGTTGTTAAATGGTCCAGTTTATTGTCCAGAGAGCGAACGTTGGAGAATGGATGGGAGAGGCCTTTAGCCTAGCTGTTAGCCCGGCCCGACAACCTCGCTTCCTCGTCCGGCGGTCACGCCGCTGTCATATGAAGTCAAACTGTCTATTTAGAAAATGTATTTCCCGAGATCCGTACAGAATATGTTCGAAAAGGGGTAGTAAGAAGCACTCGAGTGCCGCTAGCTAGCGGCCGTTAGAAAAATGACATCAATTGGCCGCATCACTGAATAAGCCGCAGGGTTGAAAGATGGGGAAATAAGTAGCGGCTTATAGTCTGGAATTTACGGTAAATCATCTAATTGTATATGTGTGTGTGTGTTTGTATTTTGCCTGAATTCAAAAAGAAAATTAATTATTTGTGTTATGTACGTCTCTGTGTCAACCATGAAGCTGATTTTCAATGGATTTTCCTTCCGTATAACCATCATTACAATCATTCGTGTTTGTTTTCGGTACGACACAACAGAATAAAAATTCGGCATTATCAATTGTTCGTTTGATTAGAGTGCCCCTCGAAATCATGATTGGGTTCAGTTTTCAAAAACAAACTAAAGAAATAACATCGCACAGTTTGATAGAGTCGGCACAATCACCAGCATCCATCACTAATACTGCACGGCGTGACAAGAGTCACGAGGGAAATCTAGCATTGATTACTCTTGACATGTGTCCACCATCGCTTAATCCACTCACCTGACACTGCTTTCAATCTCAACAGCTTCGGTCTCATCAATTTTTCTCTCTGGTACAAAAGGTAGGGTTTGTTTTTTTTAGTGGGTAAGAGACGAAAACTTGATGGCAGTGTAAGAAATAAAAAAAGAAATGCGTGTATTCCATCCATCCATTCATTATCTGCACCGCTTATCCTCAGCAGGGTCGAGGGGGTGCTGGAGCCCATCCCAGCTGACTTCGGGCAGTGGGCAGGGGACACCCTGAACTGGTTGCCGGCCAGTTGCAGGGCACACAGAGACATAGACATACAACCACTCGCTCATTCACACTGAGGAAAAATTTGGTTAGGCCAATTAACCTGACATACATGTTTTTGGAAAGTGGGAGGAAATGGGAGTGTCCGGAGGAAACCCACGCAAGCACGGGGAGAACATGCTAACTCATACCCGTCAACCTCCACGGGTCGATGCCTTTACAAAATACAAAAAAATCTTACACCATTTTGTTTTTTTCAAACGTGTTTATTTATGTAGTTTAACATGTTATATTGTACATGTGTTTTGTTATATCATATATTTTGTTGTGAGATACTGAGTTGCTCGACATGAATGAGGTTTATTATAAAAAAAAGTTCAAAAATGAAGTAGCTTGGACGTTCACTGTAGAAGGAAAAAATACATGCAAATATGATTAGGTAGAATAATACATTTTCTTATTCAAATTATGAATTCGTTTTCTGCATTCAATTATTGTTGGTAATATACTGATTAAAGGGATAACCACAAACCTGTCTTTTTTCATTTTCCCCTTTTATACTTCGTTTTTTTTCTTAACTTCTCGATACAACAATAATGATTCGTAATATAATGCATCGAAGCAAGTGAGCCGTTTGAGAGCCGGCTCTCTTCAATGAGTTGAGCCGAAAAAGCCGGTTCTCTAAAAAGAGACGGACTTCCTTTCACTACATAACTACCACATGAAATCCGAGGCGGCAGACACATTTGCACAGTAGCATCAAACCGCTCGCTTCGTTTGCAACAAAAAAAACATACCGAGATAGAGGCTACCGCGGCGAACTCGTTTGACTTGATTGATTTGCCGTTTCTTGATAGTCGGTGTATACCGGATGGTACCCATCGTTGACAAATTTGCGTTTTTCCGTACGGATTTTCTTGTACGTCGTACTCGTCTTAAAATGCATAATAAACGTACTTTGTACGGCAAAAACGTACAGGTTGACCGGTATGCTAACTCCACACAGGAAGGTTCGATGTCATGACCTCAGAACTGTGCCTCACACGCACTAACCACTGTTCCACCGTGCTGTCCTGCGTGTATTCCAAATGTGTAAATAAGCCAATATCGTGCATAATAAATGCCAAAAAGAAGCGGTATCTGAACTTTTTTGAGCGGATAGCTACTGTTTTATTACTTTTTTGTTGGGCACCGAGTTTGATATGCATTTCTAAAATAACAACTTACGATTTTACTTCGATTTAGGGCAGTGTTGCAACAACTCATCGATACAATTGATAATTAAGAGTTGGCAACTCATTAGACCAGTGTTTTTCAACCTTTTTTGAGACAGGGCATGTTTTTTTTTACATTGGAAACATTTTACGGCACACCACTAACCAAAAATGTTATAAAATGACACTGAACAGTATGTTTAATTACAATATAATTCATAATACCCCCAGTTTTTTACAGCACAGATACTTGACAATGACGTATATGCTGAAAATGATTCATAAATGTTTTATAATCTGTTTTTTACCAGCTCAGTAGCCTAGATGGTAAGGCGCCCGCTTTGAGACTGGGAGGTCGCTGGTTTGCACCTCGGCCGAGTCATACCAAAGACTTATAACATTGGTAAAATGGCGGCGCCCTCTGTTGGCTGCGGCTGCATCGGCTCGCTACAACGGGTCAGGTGTATCGACATTTCGTTCTGTGTACATTGTTACACAGAATGACAATACAAAGGAAATTATTATTATTATTATTAATTATTTTTCCCTGCTCTCGACACTGCCACCTATGGATCGTGTGTACTATCCTTTCCCTTCTTTCTTATAAAACTAAGAGAAACGCACGCAAGTGGGTCCTGTCTTTGTTCTGGTCTTGACATTACTACCGTTTTGTAATTCCTACTAGTTTTTAAAACTTTTCAGAATTTTTTCTTTTTTTTTTTTTTACTTTTCAGTACTTAACCATTTCTGGGAAATTTGTTGTCCTTTTTTTTCCTCCAAATCTGTCAGCACTTTATTTTTGTCTCATCTCATCTCATCTCATCAGCCGTACCGCTTATCCTCATTAGGGTCGCGGGGGGGGCTGGAGCCCATCCCAGCCATCTCTGGGCAGTGGGCAGGGGACACCCTGAACTGGTTGCCAGCCAATTGCAGGGCACACGGGGACAGACAACTCACTCGCTCATTCACACCTAGGGACAATTTGGACCGGCCATCTCATCTCATCAGCCGTACCGCTTATCCTCATTAGGGTCGCGGGGGGGCTGGAGCCCATCCCAGCCATCTCCGGGCAGTGGGCAGGGGACACCCTGATCTGGTTGCCAGCCAATCGCAGGGCACACAGGGACAGACAACTCACTCGCTCATTCACACCTAGGGACAATTTGAACAGGCCAATTCACCTGAAATGCATGTTTTTGGAATGTGGGAGGAAACCGGAGTGCCCGGAGGAAACCCACGCAAGCACGGGGAGAACATACAAACTCCGCACAGGAAGTCTGGAGCTGGATTTGAACCCATGACAGGTTCCCATGACATGAACTGTGCCGCACAGGCGCTAACCACTGCGCCGCCGTGCTGCCTCTTTATTTTTGTATTTTGCAGTATTTTCATACTTCTTAGTACTTTTCAGTACGTTTCATCTTTTTTCATACTTTTAACCAACACATTTTTCATACTTCTCAATACTTTTTCATACTTTTCAGTACTCACATTTGTACTTTAATACTTTCTAGTCCGTAATCAGTATTGTCAATTCTCTTTTTTTAGTTCTTTTTAGTACTTTTCACTTATTTTTTATATATTTCAGTCATTTTTATTTTCGTTCTACTTTTTAAGTACTTCGTACTTCTCCATACTTTTCCAGCAATGTTCAGTGTTTTTGGACGTCAGTCCATAGTTTTCAGTACTTTTTCATGATTTTTAGTGGTACTTTTATCTTTGTGAGGTCTTTTATCCTCACTGCTAAATGTGAAACTGGAGTGCCACGCCCAATTTCGTTGTCACTATATGTTCAACCCATTTTGTAACAATGACAATAAAGGTATATTCTATTCTATTCTATTCTATTTGCGTTTCGGTACTTTTCGGTACTTTTATTAAAAGTGGTGTCAGTTACAAATTCTTGCTCGTCCTATTCTGGGCCCCCTAAAAACCGACGTGTCGATTTACATCCTCTTTTGCCGCTATGCTAATTCCTTGCTTGTTGTGCAGAATAGCGGCAGGATTTGCATGAGAGAGAAGACGTGACGATCGGTTCGGAAAAAAAAAGCCCTAGAACAAGCAAATCGACGTTCGTCCAAAATCGATGCGGATCTTCAGCGACGATATGAAGTTGCGGCCCCGAGCGCATTTGCATTTATGGATTGTTTTTTTGCGCGTCGTGCTCTTTGGCGCTCGAGGATTGGGATTTCTATTCAGGGTCTTTATCCGTTTCATCTGGAGCGGTGTCAGCCTCCACCGAAAAAAGGCATTGAGAGGGCTTTACATCATCTTTGCATCTGGAAAAAAAGCTTGTGGGCTAGTGTTTGCATTTCTACAGTAAGAACGAAGGGTCAACAAACTTTGGAAACTATAATCTAAAGTGGAGCTGCAGTGCTTAGCAAAAGTATTGCCCCCCTCCAAGATCTTTTCGACATATTGCCATACTTCAGGGTTTAAACTCTTTGATAGAAAAGCCCATATATTTTTTAGGAATGTGAGACACAATCGAGAAAAGAAAACAAATTTATTCTACGATTTATGTTGTGCTAAAGAATCAAAAATTGGAAAGCGTTGCAAAAATATTGCCCCCCCCCCCTTTAAATTAACACTTGGTACAACATCCTTTGGATGCCAACCCAGCCACGAGATAACACTTTGTACACATTTACGTACTTTTGTGTTACAGAGGTTTTTGAGTTTTTCCTTGCCCTCATGTAGGTTTTAGATCAGGGGATGGTGCAGTCTGCAGTTTGCAATTGTCTGTGGTCTGTGCAGCCCTTTGAGACTCCTTGTGATAAAGGACTATACAAAAAAACATGACTTGAGTTGACTTTTGGGGTATCTTGAAACAGAAATATTTGCCCATTCTTCCTTACAAAACAGCTCAAATTCCTTAAGGTTTGATGGTGATCGTTTGTGCACACCCTTTTTTAGATTTTTCCACAAATGCTCTATAGCGAAGGTCTCAAACTCTCAAACTTGGGGCCCGCCAGAGCTAGGGTCTGGTTGAGATGGGCCGAATCGGGTTTTCCACTGGTCTCATTTTTTTCTTAATTTGCCACACAAATAGGATCTAAAAACTTTTAAAAAAATAATAAAAATTGGTAAGAATGTAAATCCATCTGTAATAAATGAATGGGAAATTTGCATGGGTTGAACTTACACGAAGGGGACCACTAGGGGTCCCTGTATTATGTTGTGCACCTGCAAATGAGTGCTAAAAAGCGCAAGAATACAAACTACAGAGATTCAAAGTGACCATAAAGTACCATTTTTCTTATTGTATGCCCATCCTTTTGCAAAAAAAAAGATTTAATAAAGAGAGGGAAAAGGGACGAAGAGAAAAATAAAGAAAAAAGAGGGAAAATTGTAAAAAAGACAAGGAAAATAAAAATAACGAGATAAAAAAAGAGAGAAAAGAAAAAAAAGCTCGGAAAAAGCAATGAAGAGCAAGAGAAAAGGAAAAAATAAGAATAAGAATAATAAATGAGAATTTGAAGAAAAATGAAACGGGAAAAGACTGGTTTTGGGTGTTTAGGGTACCTGTAACAGCAAGATGACGGACACATGTCAGCTGCCTTGAGGTAAGCCTGATGTTATGTAAATTATATGCCCATTTCTCAAAATTATTTTAAAACATGCACGTTTATATCATAGTTTATGTACTAGGGCATAAAACGATCATCGCAAGGGCCGCAATAGGATTGCGGTCTGGACACCTTTTATATCGTTAGTTTTAAACCATTCTATTCAAGATTTGTATCCTTATGTTTAGGGTGGTTATTCTATTGGACGGTGAACCTTCACCCTATTCTCAGGGCTCTTGCATACTTCAGATTTTCAGCCAGATGCTGCCACCACCATGTTTGACAGTGGTGATGGTGTTTTCAGGGTGATGTCCTGTGTGACTTTTGCGTCAACCGTAACGCTTTGCATTCAGCCCAAACATTTCCATTTAGGCCTCATCTGACCGGAGCACCTTGTTCCACATGTAATTTGTTATTTGTGACATGTGTAAATGTTCTGAAATCTTCGCGTATCCTATTACTACTTTGAATTTTTCCACAAGTTTATCTCAGCCCCGCATGGTGTGCTCTTTGGTCTTCGTAAAGCTGTCTGGTCTCAAGTGTATGCTTTCAATGACCTCTAGCCCATCACAGAGCAGGTACATCTACTATGAGACTTAATGGCACTTTTTTTTGTCCTTGTTAGTCATTTAGGTCGACATTGGATCATTCAGAAGTCATCAGAGAGCTTCTAGAGTCAGTTGGCTGACCAGAGAGATGAGGGGGGCAGTATTTTTGCAACACCTACTTTTCAGGTTTTTGTTGTAAATATAAAATATTTTTGCTAGGTTGCTGTACTTGTGAGAAGCTAAAAGTTAGATACACATGCTTCAGTGCTTTTTTATATATTTTTTTTTTTTTTTGTACTTTTTCAGTACTTTATGGTACCTTCTCATACGTTTCTGTACAAACTAGCAAGCGAAATACTTTGGTAACCATAAGTTAGTGTTTCCATTTGTGAGAAGGCAGAAGTGTGTTCCACATTTTTCATTTTTTTCAGCAGTTTTTCATATTGCTCAGTAGTACTTTTTTGTCATTTTTAGTACGTTTTCAGTACTTGTTTAGTAAGTTTTCAGTTTTTTGCTCATACTTTTCTGCACAAACTAGCGATCAACGAAAACTTTAAAAACTAGGAGCTAAAGTTTTGCTACTTGTGAGAAGCTAAAAGTTTGATACAAATTTAGAATTTGTCCATTGTTTTTTTTATTATTCAATACTACTTTTTGGTAAGTTTTTGTACGTTTTCAGTACTTTTCAGTATAGGTTACGGTCAACAAACTTTTGAAACTATGAGCTAGATCAGGGGTGTCAAACTCATTTTAACTCGGGGGGCCACACGATAGAACAAACATTCTGTCGGGGGCCGGACGAGTAGATTAAAGAGAAAGAAAGGGAGAGATAAATAAAAGAGAAAGAGGGAGGGAAAAGGAGAGAGGGCGGGACAAAGAAAGAAAAAGAGAGCGAGGGAGAGAGCGTGAGAAACAAGAGATAAAAAGTCGTGAGAGAGGGGGAAAAGAAAGGGAGCGGAAGAAAGAAATCCAAAGAGAAATAGAAAGACAGATGGAGAGAAAAGAGAGAAGAGAGCGCGAATGGTCAGTAGAGAGAAACAGAAAAGAGAGAAAAGGAAGTTAGAGCAAAAGAAGTTAAAAAGACACAGAGACAGAAAGAGACAAAAGAGGGACAAAGGAAGAGAAAAAGAGAGACACAGAGAGTGAAAGAGAAAAGGGGTGGAAAAGAGAGCGAGAGAGAGAGAGAGAGAGAGAGAGAGAGAGAGAGAGACGGAGACAGAGTGGAAGAAAAGGGGTGGGAAAGAAAGAGAGAGAGAGAAATAAATACATAAGTACATAAGTACAGCGTCTTTGTGAGAGGAACCTGGCTTCGGCAGCATCAAATGGACATATTGCAGCTTGTTTTTCTCTTGCGCTTCTCTGAGTGTTGTCTCGCGGGCCGGATTCCATCCCTTAGCGGGCCTGATCTGGCCCGCGGGCCGCCTGTTTGACCCCTGTGAGCTAGATTGTTGCTACTAAGGAACAGTTTGATACAAATTTATGATTTTTCCGTTCTTTACTACTTTTTGGTGATTTTTGTGTCTGTGTACTTTTTCATGGTACTTATTTTTGGCACACTCAGTTGAAGGTCCACATGTCTCATCGATGCAGCTTTTTTTTTTTTTAATTTCATCCAAAACAAAAGTCACACTTGTCCCTGTGCGATTTGACCAAACTATCCCCGCCACAAAGGCGCCCACCCCTACCGCCTCCTAGAGCGCCTCATCACTCACGGTTGCCGTGGCTTCCTTTCTCCTTGTCAGTCCTGCCCTCGGGCCAACCACCTGAGATCCGTGGCTCTCCCACCCTCGGGTATATGCTCGGTATATACCACCTGGAAGTCCCTGTGCCGCTCCCCCCCTCCTTTCGAACCCTCGGGCTGTCCGCCCGAGGTTTCCTTGCTTTGTCCGGCTCCTAGGGAGCCCATTACCCTTCCCTAAATCCACTTATAAGGAATTCTGGCAGCATTCGCTAACTATTCACATTGACTTCTTGAACACGGGCTAATGCATTGTATATATTATGAGATGATTAAGTTATACTGATAAAAGATTCTTTGGTAGTAAAAGTACCTGTTATTGAATTATCTTTTGATTCACTTGGGATGTATCCTGAAACAAATGCGACATAAATAGAAGCCATACATTTGTGGCATAAAAAGGTTTATAATACCCAGACAAAGAAAATCCTGCCGACCTCAAAGCTTCAGGAAAAATATACTTTTTTGATATGTCTATACGTTTCAGTACTTTTAGTACTTTTTCATTTTTTTGTACTTTTCAGTACATTTTAGTTTCAGATTTGATAAATATCTCCCCTTTTAGTACTTTTCAGTGAATGTTATGTTTTTCAGTGCTAAACGAATTTTAAAGCTTTTTAGTACTTTAGTTTACATTGCAATACTTTTAGTACTTTTTCATTTTTTTGTACTTTTCAGTACTTTTTAGTTTAGTTTTTATAGATATCTCCCCTTTTAGTACTTTTCAGTGAATGTAATATTTTTCAGTGCTAAATTAATCTTTGAGGGTTTTAGTAATTGAGTTTACATTGCAATACTTTTAGTACTTTTTCATTTTTTTGTATTTTTCATTACTTTTTAGTTTAGTTTTTAAAGATATCTCCCTTTTTAGTACTTTTCAGTGAATGTTATATTTTTCAGTGCTAAACGAATTTTCAAGCTTTTTAGTACTTCACATTGCAGTGCTTTTCTGTACTTTCCTTTTTTTTGTACTTTTCATTATTTTTTTACATACTTATCAGTACTTTTTGATACTTTCCAGTACTGTTAAGTACTTCTTTGTCATGATTACTGATGCGGGGCACCTGAGTCTGCTCCGTTGGCGCCAACAGCCGCGGACTCTGATTGGCTGTTGTACTCTTTTTAAACCCCCGCCTTCCTGTCAACATTCGTCAGATCGTCTGCGAACCTTAGCTTACACGCAAGGCAAGCTCTTTTGACTCCTGACTCTATCCTGCCTCGTTTTCCGTCTGATTCCTGTAGCCGACCTGTTTTCTGAACCCGTTTACGTCTTTGCTCCTCCGTCCTGGCCATCGACCTGTTTTTTCCTCGCTCTCGACATTGCCTTCGCTCGACACGGAAGTGCCGCTTCCGCGTTCCCAGCCATCTGTTCCCCGTGACCGACGATCACCGGATGGTGGGTGCAAGCCCTTTTTTTCCTTCTAAATAAAGCTGAATAAAACAAACGCGATTGAGTCCCGTCTCCGTTCCTGGTCCGTGACACTTCTTAGTGTCTTTTCATACTTTAAGTACCTTTTAGTACTTTTCAGTTGTTTTTATACGTTCAGGTCCTTTTTAAAAAGAAAACAAATCTAGTAATCTTGTACCGAAAAGCCATACTTTTTCACTTACAAGCCGTTTTCTCGCCTTTTACTTTGAAACAATTTGTGCTGAATCAGAACGGTCCGCGCGGACGTTTATAACCACACAGCAGCGCTCACCTTAATAAACTATGACACTAAAACTTTAATTAAAAAAAAAGAAAAAAGAAAAGCCAAGAGAGGGCGTGCAAAATTTTCGATTTGCCCGGGGCGATAGGGTTTTAACGATCGTAACTGTAAGTGTGATGGAAGTCCGTTGTTTAGCTTCAATAATTGAAAGACGGCTTTTCGATCAGGTGTTTATTGATGTAAATGCAACGTAAACAACCTCTTGCTCATTATAATTAACCCAAAGAAAGATGATCAATAATTCATTTGTAGTACTTTAAAAAATCGGGGGGAAATATGATAAGCGGAGAGGCAATGGCTCAAATGCTAATTAATAGAATACATTACGAGAGGATACACTAAAAGACGTATTAATAAGTCATCATTCGGTACATGTCTGATTTTACCGTCAGATCATTCTTTTTTTAAGTGCAATGTTAATTAAACCTTGACATGCTTTTTACCGAATGAAGAAAATCTTCAAAAGTAAACTCAGTGCTACCAAATACTAAGAATGTTCCGTACAGGGAGTTTGCTTTGTTTTCCGTAAACGTGGCTCACATCTAGCATCCCGGGCGCTAACATGGAGCTACCCGGCTTCAACGCTGTTAGTGCAGACAGGGACAAAAAAGCCTGCGGGAAGCGGAGAGGAGGTGGACTCGCTATCTACGTAAACTCGAGGTGGTGTAACCCTGGGCACAAAGATTTCCATCTGCTGCAGGGACGTCGAACTTTTTGGCCTAGCGTGTGACGCCATCCACTCCGCTGTTGCTAAACTACAACACAGCACCCCGAGGCCATCCTGTTAATCTGTTAATAAACATTCCCGGCTACGACCCCTTTTCCAAACTTCACTACATTTTTGCTTCCCTGTACCGGCCATCGATCTGTTTTTTCCCCGCTTCACTCCCCACAGAAATACCACTTCCGCGTCTGAGTAACCTGCTCCCCATAATCAACGATCTACGGATTGTGTATGCTACCCTTTCCCTTTTTCCAAATAAAGAGAAACGCACTGTTTGGAATTAATTATTAAAAATGTAACGTTTACCAAACTGTTCGAATTAGTTATCTGACTCCATTTACCAAACACAACCTACATTCTAATAACAATGCGCGCTCGTTTCTTGATGGGAAAAGATGGACAAGAATAGCCGACATTTTCACAGGGGAGGCAGATTTAGTTTCTTAAACAATTTAGCTAAGTGAACTCCATCGAATTAGCCGAATTAGTGTCGCTCGAGTCTCTGTCAAGCCTCCTCTCTCGATCTTCCTTTTTTCTCGACCCACGTCTCTCCGCAAGCTGGTGTGCCGGCTCCTCCCATGGGCGTGCCAATGAAAGCCCCCACGTGGGGTCCACCCACTCGCCTCGATGTCTGGAGAAACTCAAAACAACACCGAGCGTTTATCAAAACAATGCCTGACGTCCTTCCGTCACGAGTCCTGTTATCAAAATTTCCCAGCCAAAACATTCCGAATTTGGAACAGCGTGACCTGAAGCCCACGCAGTGAAAATCTTCATTGCACTCGATAAATGTAACTTGTATTTAATCGTATAAAATCCTTTATAGTCAAATGTATAGAAATCCTTCAGCCCGCAAGTGGGTCCTGTCTTCGTTCTGGTCCTGACAGCCTGTACACAAAAACACAGAGTCAATATCCTTAAATCCAACGATCGGATTTTTTCCCGTACAGGTCTGAGACCGGAACAAAGAAAGGTTTTGCGCTTCGGAATGACCCGTTGCGAGATATTAGCCAGGGTTTTCTCACAATAGTTTCCCCGTCTTTTGTTTATCGCAGATAAAGAAGCAGAAACAAAAGCATGACATTTGAATAGAGTTCTTTTGTTTTGACCGGCACCGATTTGGGAAAACGGCAAAGGATATCGACGAGGAAGTCGCGCTCCCCTACCCGAATCCTTATTCACTCTTATTTACATATAAAGCGGCGAGCCCAAAGGTAGTAAGTAGATTTTAGCGCTGAGAGCTGCCGTTTATTTCATTTCACGCCGCCGCCGCGATTTCAAAGCCGTAACTCCTCAAACGTGGCGCCGAAAATCCGTATACGAACGTCCATCCGTAAAAGCACGATGAATCATCGTCTTTTATAAGCCGTTATAGAGCAAAATTCGTACTCTAGCTAAAACTCGGACGTTGTCTTTTACGTTGTTTTATTTTGCTCCAACAAAACATATCTGAAAATTGCCCGGCGGTCTACAAATGAAGACTGTTTTGCATTTTCGGCAAATATGATACGATCCATCAACGTCAACGCTAATCTGAATTGGAAATTATTTTAGAAAGCGTTTGGGTCCCGTCCGAGAGATTTATAGCCATGTCATTATTCCAAATGTAATCCTAGTTTTGCCCCTGTTATATATTAGTGATTTATAGGAGCCCTTTTACTTGTAAACCATGCTAAGAGCTGTCAGGAAAGGATGGAGCAATATGCTAACAGCTAAAGCACAACAAATATGAATATATGTATTTATATCTGAGTGATGTTCCTATTTCGGACATCATCGTTGTTTCACCCGGGTTATACAGTGTTCTCGTTTGCGTCCTAGACGCATCATTTTAGTGTCAAATCAACGTGCGTCCCCGGGACACAACTTTTTTGACACAAAATTGTCATTATTACCCGATACTTTTTTTTAAACAAAGATTTACCGCACTCCAAACTTTTTGTCAGACGGATCCGCCATTGTTGTTTTGGTCTCGCGGTTGGAGTATTTGTCCGCACGCCAATCGTTGCTTCGAGATGAAGTCATTGTTGTGGTGCTTGTCGTTGAGTGAAGGTTAAGTATGCATACCTATCAAGCTGTACGTTTTTGCCGTACAAAGTACGTTTATTATGCATTCTGAGACGTGTACGACGTACAAGCTCTACAAACAAATATTTAACAGCTGAAGGACAACTGATGTGAATATATAAAGAAAACGTCTTAGCCGCAATCATGTAACATCATAGGCGCCGCCATGAGCGGCAGCCTTTCCAGCAGCTCCGTGTTATTTCGCTCTTTTTGTGATTTATTGTTTTTATTGTCTGCTTCTATCTTCAGTGTTTTCCGTCCCGTTTGACAATTACACTTTGGATTACTTTCTATCCCACGGTTATGGGTTTTAATGCACAAAAATGCGTTTTTTCGAGGAATCAACTCCTTGCCCTGAAGAATTCTCATGCCGGTGTGATGAAGGGGGCTCTATCGTGGCTGCAGAGCTGGAGCTAAGGTGAAGGTTAAGTGGTTAGCGGCGATACAAGCCTTCGGTACCGTCCGTAATCATGGTAAATGAACTCTACCAAATAAGACCGTTGAACTGGCTGTGGTGGTGAAAAACATCAAAGCGTACAGGGAGTTGAGTTTGCTGTGTTTTACAAAAACGTGGCTCACGCCTAGCATCCCGGACGTTAACGTGGAGCTACTCGGCTTCAGCGCTGTTAGAGCAGACGGACACAAAAGCCTGCGGGAAGCGGAGAGGAGGCATACTCGCTATTTACATGGACACGAGGTGGTGTAACCCTGGGCACAAAGATTTCCATCTGCTGCAGGGACGCCAAACTTTTCGGCCTAGCGTGTGACGTTATCCACTCCGCTGTGGCTAAACTACAACAAAGCACCCCAAGGCCATCCTGTTAATCTGTTAACTATCAACACAAGGATACTGCTGGACCTATGAATTTCCCTACGGGGATGAATAAAGTATCTATCTATTTATCTATCTATGTTTATGATAACTTTATAACTATATTTTTCTCAAAACTCTGGATGGAAAACGATTACTGTAAATTCCGGACTATAGGGCGCACTTGATTATAGGCCGCACCCACCACTTTTTAGGTGATTTGCTAGTTTTGTACTTACACAAGCCGCACCCATGTATAAGCCGCGCGCGCCCATATTAAAGCTGGTGATACAATCAAAAGTTTATCCCAGACCAGGCTCTAAGTTCCACGATCGTAATAACATGGATAGTACACAATCCTAGGATCAGAGTTGGCATCAAGAATGGAAAATGATACCCGTTAATAACGTATGATGCAGACTTGTAAAGTCTGGGTCCCGTTGAAAGTAATCCAAGGAAACAAAATGTATATTTCCAAAGTTAAGGGTGGGAAAAATATATATCCACTATTGTCCACTGCGACAACAGACAGATCTACCGGTAACTCAGCTTTACCCCATTTCCCATCAGCCCACGTTTGCTCCGCCCCTTGTTTTTGATTCGTCCGTAAAACACATAACAGAATAAATCTCTAAAATAAATACATCACAAAAATATACAGTTGCAAATACATATTATACATGGTTACACATATTTACGAAGAAAGACGGTACACCGAGACAGTTTTCTAAGCTTTAATAATAATAATATAACTTTCATCCCAAAGCGTGCCTTTGAAAGGTACCAACACGCTAGTTAGGATCACGCTCGCAATGTATCAAACGTGCCTGTTTCAAAGAAAGCATCCCTTAATTGTGAAAATCACGGAAGATGGTCCTTAACTTTCTCCTCACAACTATCACCATCAAGGGCGTCTTCCTTCCTGGTGGCCGTTAGAAAAATTCCATAAATTAGCCGCTTCACTGAATAAGCCGCAGGGCTGAACATTTGGGAAAAAAGTAGCGGCTAATAGTCCCGAATTTACGGTACCTGCTAAAACCGCTATTTACGTATAGAAAAACAGCAATATGCTAACAGCTAGAGGTGAATATATAGCTGGGACAGTATTAGCCGTGCACGTATTTCGTTGGACTGTACAGCTCGGTTTTGTCAACACTACGTATCATAGAAAATGGATAATAATCCAAACCCGTTATTTACTGTTAGCAATATGCTAACAACCACATAAATTAAACAAAAGCTTTTTACTTATGCACAGATGTCCTTGGACGCTGCAGCTGCAGAAATGTTGACACGCCTCAGGGTAGAGAGATACTGATTACTTGGAAAGTTTGACATCATAGCATAGCAAACCCTGAAGACGGCATTAGCTTAATAACCTCACTCGACCTTTTTTTTCTCCGACCAATCAACTTGTTATGATGACGACAATCAGGATGAGGAGGGACTGATTGGTATCGTGCTTTTCCAAATCCTGGAAAACAGTGAAATGTTTTTGGAATATTAAAGTATTTTGGGGCCATATTATCGTAATGGTAAAAATAACAAAACCCAATGATCCAAGGGTGACAATTTTGCCTAATTTACTCATTTTCTGCCATAGACGACTACAGACGTCAAAGACCCATTCAGGCTAGCCTGCCATGGATGGCTATGGATGCGAAAGATCCATTCAAGTGGGGTTGTCATTTATTGCGATTGGTGTCAAAGATCCAGTGTAGCCTGACAGATACAGACGTCAAAGAGTCATTCTTGCTAGGCTGCCACAAACGGCTATAGACTTTGAGGATCCATTCAAGCTTAGCTGCTTTGGACAAATAGATACATCAAACACTCATTTTAGCTGGGCTGTCTTGGATGACTATGGACCTTAAAGATCCATTTTGCTAAGTTTCCATTGAAGACGTCCAATATCAAATTTAGCTAGGCTGCCATAAATGGCTATAGAATCTATAGTATAGATCCTCTCTACCTACCCTGCCATTGACTGCTATACAAGTCGAATAGCCATTAAAGCTAGGGTTCTTTGGACAAGTAGAGAGCTCTAAGATCCATTCTATCTAGCCTGCTATTGATTGGTATAGATGTCAAAAAGCCATTCAAGCTAAGCTGCCATAGATGAATAGAGAATTTGAAGATCCATTCTACCGAGGCCTGCCATGGACGACTGTAGATGGACAGATAGATAGATACTTTTTTCATCCCCGAAGGGAAATTCACATAGACATCAAAGATCCATTCCACCTAGCCTGCCATTGACTGCTATACAAGTTGAACAGCCATTAAAGTTGGGGTACTTTGGACAACTAGAGAGCTCCAAGATATGTACTAGCCAGGCTGCCATGAATAACTATAGACATCAAACATCCATTCCACCTAGCCTGCCATTGACTGCTATTCAAGTCGAATAGCCATTAAAGTTAGGGTACTTTGGACAACTAGAGAGCTCCAAGATATGTACTAGCCAGGCTGCCATGGACGACTATAAATGTCAAAGATCCATTCTACCTAGCCTGCTATTGATGGGTATAGATATCAAAAAGCCATTCAAGTTAGGCTGCCATAGCTGAATATAGACTTTGAAGATCCATTCTACCTAGGCCTGCCATGGACGTCTATAGACATCAAAGATCCATTCCACCTAGGCTGCCATAAGCAGCTATTGAGGTCGAAGATCCTTTCTCGCTAGGCTGACATTAATGGCTCCAGGCAGCAAAGATCCATTCTAGCTAGTCTACCGTAGACATCTCTTGAGAGCAGAAATCCATTCTAGCAAGGCTGTCAGAGACGGCTGTAGATATGGAACCATTCTTGCTAGGTTGCTACAGACAGCGATTAAGGTCTTTTTTTAGCTAGGCTGCCATGATTAGCTCTACAGTAGATGTCAAAGCTCCATTTTGCCTGGCCTACCATTGACTGCGAAATGTGTTGAAAATCAACTTTAGCGCAGCTGGCAATTAGTCAATTTCTCTTTGAATGTCTTTAATAATGGACATTCTTTCAGTCCTAGGCTGCCATGGACGACTATAAATGTCAAAGATCCATTCTACCTAGCCTGCTATTGATATGGTATAGACGTCAAAAAGCCATTCAAGCTAGGCTGCCATAGTTGAATAGAGACTATGATCCATTCTATCTGGGCCTGCCATGAATGACTATAGACATCAAAGATCCATTCCACCGAGGCTGCCATAGACAGCGTTTAAAGTCAAAAATCCATTTTAGTTTGGCTGCCATAGACCGTCTTAGACAACAAGGATTCATTCTAGCTAGGCTTCCATAGACTACTATTGAGGTCAAAGATCCTTTCTAGCTAGGCTGACATTAATGGCTCTAGGCAGCAAAGATCCGTTCTAACTAGTCTACCGTAGATATCTGTTGAGGGAAGAAATCCAATCTAGCAAGGCTGCCAGAGACGGCCATTCTTGCTAGGTTGCTACAGACAGCGATTAAGGTCTTTTTTAGCTAGGCTACCATGAATAGCTCTACAGTAGATGTCAAAGCCTCATTTTGCCTGGCGAACTTGGAATTAATGAGTCAATTTTCTTTTTAAATGTCTTTAATAATGGACTTTCTTTCAGTCCTAACAAAAAAGCCCTTCTGAAGTTTTCATGAAGAGGACATTTCTATTTCGTGTACCGCAAGTATTTATTCTGTTTTCCGTCCATAGCTTGCCGCTAACTCGTCTTTTTTTTTTTTTCTTCACACCTGACCTTCTGCAAACAATCATAAAGCGGGTAGAAAATAGAACTAAGGTATTTTTTTTCTCTCTCCAGCCGCCGAAGGCGACATCGATTGTCCTCGAGCTTCCTAATAAAAACACCAGGCGGTACCTTGAATGACACGCACATAAATACAGACTGAAGCAATTTACACTTTCCGCCCCGAAATTATCGGATCTAGCCTAATTGCCGTATTCCAGGCAAAATAGGATCCGTCAAACTCAAGAGAGAGATTTTTGCCGTATTTGTTTTTGGTCTTGAAGGACAAGGACTGTCTCCGAAACGGAATGGAAATGTCTGCAGTTTTCTACGGTAGCTTTTTTTTGCACGTTGACAAATTCCTTCCAAAACGCGTCCGCGATCTGATTCCGATTATAAAAATTCCACACGTCATCTGGAGCAGGTTATTTTAGTGTCAAAATGAAACTTTTCAAGGGTTTTATGTGCAAAGTGTCTGGGAAAAAAATGACTGTTATATTTCCTGCGCTTGTTCTTCGTCCAAGCAGCTATGGTCCAAGCAGGTTGCTGAGGAATAATTCATATTTATTGCTCGCACTCCTTTCAAATGAATTCCATCTTATTTTCTCATTTATTTTTCAGGCGTGTCGTATGGGATCGCTTTAAGGGCTGTGACTGTAACGTTGGGCAGTTTAGACCACAGGGGTTGAACAGGCGGCCCGCGGGCCAGATCAGGCCCGCTAAAGGATTGAATCCGGCCCGCGAGACAACACTCAGAGAAGCGCAAGAGAAAAACAAGCTGCAGGTTGAAATATGTCAACTTGATGTTGCCAAAGCTAGGTGCCTCGAACAAAGACACTGTACTTGTATTTCTTACTCTTTCTCTTTCTCTCTCTCTTTTCCACCCTGTTTCTCTCTCTCTCTCTCTCTCTCTCTCTCTTCCACCCTGTTTCTCTCTCTCTCTCTCTCTCTCTCTTTTCCACCCTGTTCCTCTCTCTCTCTCTCTCTCTCTTTTCCACCCTGTTCCTCTCTCTCTCTCTCTCTCTCTCTCTCTCTCTCTCTCTCTCTCTCTTTCTCTCTCTCTTTCTCTTTCTTTCTCTCTTTCTTTCTTTCTCTCTTTCTTTCTCTCTTTCTCTTTCTTTCTCTCTTTCTCTTTCTCTTTCTTTCTCTCTCTCTCTCTCTCTGTGTCTTTTTAACTTCTTTTGCTCCAACTTCCTTTTTTCCTTTTCTCTCTTTTCTCTTTCTCTTCCTACCCTTCGCACTTTCTTTTTCTTTTCATTTGCTTGCCGTTATCTCTTTGAATAGCATCGCTTAACTGAAAACGACCTTTGATTCCGAAGTTCCTTTCATGTTTCTGTTGATATACAGCTAGTTACGGTGCCTGTGTCTTTTCCCTTTCATGTTTTGTGTAGTTAGATCTAGCTGGCGTCCCAACATATTTTGTGCTGTCTTTCTTGTTTTGGTTCAGTTAGTGTTTTATCATATACTAATGTCTTTCTTGCTTTTGTTCATGTTGGCGTACCATCATATTCTGCATTTTTTACTTTCATGTTTTGTTCATTCAGAGCTATGAGAGCAGGTTGGTGTTGGAATATTCAGTTTTTTTCTGTTTCCTCTTAATTGTTTTGTTCAGTTAGTTGGTGTTTCAACATATCCTAAGTTACCTTCCTTTGTGTTTAAGTTTAACTAGTTAGCGTCCCAACATATTCTGTGATGTCGTTCATGTTAGAGTGCCTGTTTTCTTACCTTCGTGTTTTGTTCATTTAGATCTTAAGTCATCTCATTTGCTTGCCGTTATCTCTTTAAACAGCATCGCTTAACTGAAAACGACCTTGGATTCCGAAGTCGCGTCGAACCCGGTCTCGCGGGACCAGCCCCCTCCGTAAATCCGGATTTCGGAGATTCCGCTCGTCATTGAAAGTCACTCATCCAGATTGGCCTTTAGGCCGGGAAGAACGGGCGTCTGCACCTTTTGACTAGTTATTACTTCCCCTTGCGCCGATCATACATCTCGTCTATCGATTGGCCTTGCCTGCTCCCCGAGATCTAATTGTAGTGCGGTCCTCGGATTTGGCCGGCGGTAATAGGTTACACAGAAGGATGAAGATGCGTTCACTGGATATCGATCGGGAGGATTTCGCACCTCCGGCAAAATTAACCGGAGCGCGCATATGGATCGATGGCGCTTTCTTCGCACCCCCCCTTCCCCCTTCCTTGTTTGCAATCCGATTGATGATGACGCTCGGGCTCAATTGCAGGATGTCAAAGATAAAATTGGGACCATCTCCTTCCTTCCGTCGCCTTTCTCGTATCTTATTCGGACAATTTTGCGTTCATGTCCTACTATCTGGGGCGAGTGGCTAAAGTGTGCACACCTGCTTCTAATCTCTGATTTAAATTATTGTAGGCTTATATATTGACCGGTAGGGTTACTTTAACTTGATTACTTTCAATTACTTTTGGATTACTCCAATACCAAATTTGCTAATACAAGACAAAAGAAACTAAATATGAATCAAATGATGACTCACAACACGTGGTAAGCGTTCTCTCCTGGCTTTGATCTCTTTGATCTCTGGCAAAACTAACATAAAATGCGACAGAAACAAAATGTAAATCAATCCAAACATCATTTTTGCTGTTCCATGTGTTCCGTTACTCCCCAAGCCTGCACAAAATTTTGTCATTTTATTCATATTTAGTTTATTTTGTCTTTTTATTGCATATTTGGTATTGGAGGAATCCAAGAGTAATTGAAAGTAATCCAGTTAAAGTAACCCTACCCAACCCTGTTGAGCGACTATGAAGCCAAAATGATTATGTCACAAAGGGTGATAGGTAGTGTACGGTATAGGATCACCCACAGCTTTCTTTCATGTTATTTTCCCACTGTAACTTGTTTCCACCCGTTCGCTACGACTCTCCTGATTTGTAATGGCTATCAAGCCTTTCGTCTGGTAAAAATAAAGATGGGTATTTCATGTTCTCGTCATCAAGGTACTCGGGTTGTTTTATCATCATTTGGGGTTTTGTCCTGCATGGTTTCCTTTCATGTTTTTTGTAGTTAGAGCTAATTGGTGTCCTGAGATATTATGCGTTGTCCTTTTTCATGTTTTGTTCAGCTAGAGTTAGTGTTCCAACAGATCTTGCAATATCCCCTTTGAAGATTTGTTTAGTTATTTCGTGTTCCAACATAGTATGCATCGTTTCCTTCTATGTTTTGTTAAGTTAGTTAGTGTTTCCACATATCTTCTGTTATTTTAGTCATTTATTTGTAAAAATAAAGATCGGTATTTCATGTTATCGTCATCAAAGTACTTGGGTTGTTGTTTCATCATTTGGGGATTTGTCCTGCATGTTTTTTTTCATGTTTTGTTTAGTTAGAGTTAATAGGTGTCCTGAGATATTATATGTTGTCCTTTATCTTGTTTTTTTTTGGCGAGAGTTAGTGTTTCAGCAGATTTTGCAATATCCCCTTCGATGATTTGCTTAGTTATTTTGTGTTCCAACATATTATGCATCGTTTCCTTCTATGTTTTGTTAAGTTAGTGTTTCAACATATTTTACATCATCTTAGTCATTTATTTGTTTAAAGCTAGTTTGTGTTCAAACATTTTCTGCATTGTCTTTCATGTTTTTGTTTGTTGGTTAGTGTTCCAACATATCCTGTGCTGTCTTTGTTTCATGTTTTTATTCAGTAACGGGGAGATTCCGTGGTCATCAAACCCTCGTAGTTACTCGTAGTAATCCTTTCATGTTTATTTTAGTTACAGCTTGTTAGTGTGCCCGTGTTTTCTCCCTTTCATGTTTTGTTGATCGAGATCTAGTTTGTGTTTCAACATCACGTAACAGGGATGACAGAGTATCTTTGATATCTTTGATTTCTGAAGATAAACTTCCTTGTTTCCTTTTCTGTCATATTTTTGTTCCTGATTTCTTTTCTGTAAATAAAAATCCTATTTTGTACTCACATCTACACGATCCGCTTCTTGGGCCATGCCGAATTGCTTTGCCTTGCTTGGCTTAGCGTCTGCTTCCTGGCTCCCTTGTGCCCCCCGTCTACTGGCCCTGGACCATTTGGACTCTGCCAGCCGTGACTTTTTCTCTAGTTTTTCATTGGTTTTCCCTTCATTTTTTGTTCCAATTTCCCCAAATAAATCCCAACCCTGCGATGTTGATTATGCGCTTGGGTCCACATCCACAATACCAAACATATTCTTTTGCCACTTCAAAACCAAAGCGCATTGGTGCAAGTTACTCACCCATCAGACTAACCCGCTCAATACAGTGGTAGACTTTTTATAGTTGGCAATGTGACCAACTATCATCTCATCTCATCTCATTAGCTGCACCGTTTATCCACAGTAGGGTCGCGGGGGTGCTGGAGCCCATCCCAGCAATCATCGGGCAGTGGGCAGGGGACACCCTGAACTGGTAGCCAGCAATCGCAGGGCACACAGGGACAGACAACTCGCTCGCTCATTCACACCTAGGGACAATCTGGACCGGCCAATCCATCTGAAATGCGTGTCTTTGGAATGTGGGAGGAAACCGGAGTGCCCGGAGGAAACCCACGCAAGCACGGGGAGAACATACAAACTCTGCACAGGAAGTTCGGTAGCTGGATTTGAACCCACACAGGAGGTACCAACTATCACAATTTTGTTAAACTAGTTAGTGTCCCAACATATTATGTGCCTGTGTCTTCTTAACATGTTTTTGTTGATTTATAGCTAGTTACTGTGCCTGTGTCTTCTCTCTTTTATGTTTTGTCCATTTGGAATTTTGTATCTAATGTTGCACCATATCTTGCGTCTTTTTGGTTAATTAGTTTATGTGCATGTGTCTTTTCCCTTTCATGTTTTGTGCAGTTAAATCTAGCTGGCGTGCCAACATATTTTGTGCTGTCTCACTTTCTTGTTTTGGTTCAGTTAGTGTTTTATCATATACTCGTATCTTTCTTGCTTTTGTGCATGTTGGTGTACCAACATATTCTGCATTGTCTACTTTCATGTTTTGTTCATCCAGAGCTATTTGAGCAGGTTGGTGTTGGAACATTCTGTTGTTGTTCTGTTCAGGATTTTTTCTGTTTCACCTTAATTGTTTTGTTCAGTTAGAGTTTGTGTTTCAATATATCTGAAGTTACCATCTTTCGTGTTTGAGTTCAATTGGTTGGCGTCCCAACATATTCTGTGTTGTCTTTCATGTTTTTGTTAAGTTACAGCTTGTTAGTGTGCCTGTTTTCTTACTTTCATGATTTGTTCATTTAGATCTAGCTGGCGTCCCAACATATTTTGTGCTGTCTTACTTTCTTGTTTTGGTTCAGTTAGTGTTTTATCATATACTAATTTCTTTCTTGCTTTTGTGCATGTTGGTGTACCAACATATTCTGCATTGTCTACTTTCATGTTTTATTCATTCAGAGCTATTAGAGCAGGTTGGTTGTTGGAACATTCTGTAATTGCTCTGTTCAGGATTTTTTCTGTTTCCCCTTAATTGTTTTGTTCAGTTAGTTAGTGTTTCAACATATCTGAAGTTACCTTCCTTCGTGTTCAATTAGTTAGCGTCCCAACATATTCTGTGTTGCAGTTTATGTTAGTGTGCCTGTTTTCTTACTTTCATGTTTTGTTCATTTAGATCTAGTTAGTGTTTGTGATGTGACAGGATTTTGCAGTCAAACCTAGGTTGGAGTATCTTTGATGTCTTTGAATTCTGACTTTGTTCTATTTCTGTACGCTAGCTGCTACAGATTTATTTTCTTTAAGTAAAAATCGTGTTTTGTGTCTACAATTATGGGTATTGCTTCTTGCTTTGCCTTGCTCGACTTAGCCTCTGCTTTACGGCTCCCCTGTTCCCTCTGTGGACCCGTCCTGGACCATTTGGACTCCGCCAGCCGTGACTTTTCCGCACTGTTTTTGTTTTTGTTGTTTTTTTCTTTCTCCCGGTTTTGTCCCCCACTCTCCCCATTGTTTCTGTGCTTGGGTCCGCATCCACTACACCTAACACAAAAGCGTTAGCGTCTGTGCTAGTTTCCAGTAGCTAACGCATCAGAGGCAACAATACAAAGGCGGTTGAATCCGAGGGGATTATTATGAAGTAGATTCTTGGAAGCCACAGGGCAGAGAAGCACTCAAACACTTAATTAGTCACAGTCGATGCCTTACCCTCCCGTGGCGAGACCTGGCGCAGAGGTTTTGGGTGTCAAGCATCACTTTTTCTTTCTTTTTTTTTTCGGCAAGCTTAGCAACGGAACAGAACAGTTTCGTCAT
Source organism: Urocampus carinirostris (assembly GCF_059441175.1). Taxonomy (NCBI): domain Eukaryota; kingdom Metazoa; phylum Chordata; class Actinopteri; order Syngnathiformes; family Syngnathidae; genus Urocampus; species Urocampus carinirostris. The sequence goes on from NC_142368.1 coordinate 13,601,649, forward strand.
TAGCTCCTCTGATGTCTTTGGCGAAGGAAGGCGTCCACAAACGCTGTTAGTCGCTAGCTGGAGCGTGTTCATGGGCCCCGGGAGTGGAAGGTTCCCTTAATTGAAAGCTCGGGGAAGGTGAACTTTCACGCTAGGTAATTAAGGTTGTTAGCAGTGTAAAATGTTAGTCATAAAGCCTACTCCTCGCTGGGTCAATTTGCTCCCGCTTCTGACGAGATCAGAGTGCTCATTAAGCTATCCTTGCTAGCATCTTAGCACTTTGAAAAGGATAGCCTGCGTAACCTCTTATTTTTATATTTTTCTCTTTTAGAACTAGGTAACATGATGAGTTCTATCCACGAGTGGGAAACTTTCTACTGTCCTTTCATGTTTTGTTCTGTTTAAGCTGGTTCAAACGTTGCATACCAGTAACTATTCTATCTAGTATGTTTCCTGTGTCCTCTAGTTTATATTTTGTTCGATCTGAGCGAATCGGTGTTCAATCATTATGCAATTTTTCCACCCAATATGTTCCCTGTGTCTTTAATTCATGTTTTGTTAAGTCTGGTTGGTGTTGGAAACATGTAGCTGTTCAGTCCACTAAGTTTCAAGCATCAACTCTCATGTTTTGTTCAATTAGTGTTCCAACTAATCCTAAATTTTCATGATTTATTGACTTAGTCACTGTCCCAATATATTCAGCATTTCTTTTCTTGTTTTGTTCGGTTAGAGCCAGTTAACCTTAAGAAATTAAAACATGTCTTCTTCATTTCATGTTTTATTCGGTTAGTGTTATTCTTCCTACATATCGTTAGTCATCTTCATGTTTTTGTTTAATCAGTGTCCCAATATATACAGCCCTAACTTTCCTGTTTTGTTCAGTTAGAGAAAGTTAACATCTTTTTTTCTGTCAGCAAGTCGGACATTTTTGTGCAAATATCTTTTCATGTTTTGTTCTGTTAGAGCTTGGTGGTGTTGGAACATTATGTAGCTGTTTAGTCCACTATGTTTCAAGCATCAACTTTCATGTTTTGTTCAATTAGTGTTCCAACATATCCTAAATTTTCATGTTTTATTGACTTAGTCACTGTACCAATATATTCAGAATTTCCTTTCTTGTTTTGTTCGGTTAGAGCCAGTTAACCTTATAAAGTTATGCCCTACAATATGTTTCCCATGCCTTCTTCCTTTCATGTTTTATTCAATTAGTGTTATACTTCATACATATCCTTAGTTATCTTCATGTTTTTGTTTAATATGTGTCCCAATATATTCAGTGTTAACTTTCCTGTTTTGTTCAGTTGGAGAACTTTCACATCTCATTGTTTTTTTCTGTCAGCAAGTCGGAAATTTTTGTGCAAATATCTTCATGTTTTGTTCTGTTAGAGCTTGGTGGTGTTGGAACATTATGTAATTGCTCTGTCCAGCTTGTTTCATGCATCTTCTTCCTTTTTTTTTGTGTTCAGGTAGTGTTAGTGTCCCAACAAATTAGCTTCATGAAATTTTTAAAATTGGTCAGTGTCTCAATATATTCTGCATTGGCTTCAATGTTTTGTTCAGTTAGAGCTAGTTGATTTCATGGAGTTCTGTCCACAAGTGGTGATGTTTTTTGTGTCGTCTTTTCAGGTTTTGTTTACTTAGAGCAGGGGTGTCAAACTCATTTTAACTCGTGGGCCACACGATAGAACCAATATTCTCTCGGGGGCCGGACTAGTAGATTAAAGAGAAAGAAAAAGAGATAAAGAAATAAGAGAAAGAGGGAGGGAAAAGGAGAGAGGGCAGGACAAAGAAAGAAAAAGAAAGTGAGAGCGCGTGAGAAACAAAAGATAAAAAGTCATGAGAGAGGGGGAAAAGAAAGGGAGAGGAAGAAATAAATCCAAAGAGAAATAGAAAGACAGAAGGAGAGATAAGAAAGAAAGTGAGATGGCTATGACGAGAGAAAGAGACAAGAGAGAAAAGCAAAAAGGAAGTTGGAGCGAAAGAGGTTAAAAGACACAGAGAGAGAGACAAAGAGCAACAAAGGAAGAGAAAAAGAGACACAGAGAGTAAAAGAGAGAGACAGTGGGAGAAAAGGAGTGGAAGAGAGAGAGAGAGAAATACAAGCACAGTGTCTTTGCGAGAGGCATCTGGCTTTGGCAACATCAAGTTGACATATTTCAACCTGCAGCTTGTTTTTCTCTTGTGCTTCTCTGAGTGTTGTCTCGCGGGCCAGATTCAATCCCTTACCGGGCCTGATCTGGCCCGCGGGCCGCCTGTTTGACACCTGTGACTTAGAGCTTGTTGGTGTTGGAACATAATGTCATTCGGATTGTAGCCTTGTCTATCTCGCAATGTTGTTTAGCATATTTTGCCAGTAAAAAACTTAAAAACACAAGCAAAGTAATAGAGAAGAAAACTGTCCTTCAAAAAGATACTCTGGCTTAAGATACTCTCACCTGAGGACTCATTTTAAGGAGATCCTGAACCCCTGGTGGAGGAAATGCTGTATATTTGAGCTGTTATGTATGGGTGACCTTGTTCTTTTAGTCAAGACCCAAAACCACATACCACTACGTCTGGAGTCCTTACCGCTGGATTTTGATAACCTAAGGTGGTCCCCCTTGTTTTTCCTTCACTTCCAATCGTTTGTAGTCAGCCTTTGTCGGTGACAAGGTTGGATATTTTTCTTACTTAGCAGCAGCCTGGAATGCAGTGTGAATGTGCAAGCTAGCATCTTTTAAGGAGATGAGCAAGGCTACCAGGACGATGAAGGGTCTGACTGTATTTTTCCACTCCAGCTTCTTAATTTGCTCCAGGTCGCCGGTCAAATCAAGTGAAAATAAATGATTATAGCCTGCCTTTCGATTGTCACCGGTTTGTCTTGTCTCGTTCGGCTGTCCTTGTTTTTTTCCTGCTTTATTAAAATGACACTTGGGTGTTAGAGAAGAGTCAAAACTCAGATAAATGTAGCGTCTCACTTATTCTACCGTATTTTCCGCACTATAAGGCGCACCTAAAAGCCTTTATTTTTTTCAAAAGTTGACCATGCGCCTTATAATACAGTGCGCCTTATATATGGATCAATATTAAGTCGCAAAGTCTTGCAACTAAAGCAAGCAGCCGCCGACTCGATTTTCCCCCGAACGCGAGTCGTCTGCAGTGTATGCTGGGATTTATATACCGGCGTTTCATTGGCTAACCAATGTGTCAATCATCATTTGAATCGATCGCTATTGGCTAAAGTTATTCGGAGGTAAAGGGGGCGGATCCTTTTTATCATTTACAGGCTCGCATAGGCTAAAGGGGCGAAACAAAGCCTGCCATTGGCCGAAAAAGATGAATGTGAATCACACGTTGGGTTGCACTACGGCATAGAGAAAACATTTTTTACTAGTCTGTATTTGTAAATATTTTACTCTCCTGGATTTACTCCACTCACGGTTGTAAGAAGACCATGGTTACGTATCATTATTGAAGGTGATGGCTGCAAGAGAACTTAGGTGAGCTATGCGGCTTTATATTTTCCCGGTATCTTGTTTTAGAACGATCTTGTTGTTTTTGTGATGAGACTATTTTTAAACTCAATTCAATTCAAAGTGTTTATCGTCATATGCACAGTAGAGAACCCCGTTTCCCTCCACAATAAAATTCTTACTTTGCTGTCCACACAGTTGCCAGCAAAAAATAAAATGGAAACTAAGAAATGTTTGGCATTTCTTGAATCCCAAGACCTTCCGAATGATATTTGGAACGATGCATTTGAGTGATTGGTGACATCGTACGGACACTGTTTCCGTACATGTCTGAGACACGTATTTGATTCTTTGCAAGCTTTGGGAATATTAAAGGGGTAATAAGTTTGACTGAACTATCTGACTGTTTTGTCGACGTTCCCATTGTAGCGCCTTATAATCCGGTGCGCCTTATGTATGGAAAATATAGGACCAAAAACTATTTTTTGGGGGTGCGCCCTATAACCCGGTGAGCTTTATAGTGCGGAAAATACGGTACTTATCCACATTGCTAAGACAAAGTGAGCATAATGTAAGATAGAAGCCAGTTATTGGTAAGTTGAGTGTCTTGCTAGCTAGCAACATTTCTTGTAATTAGCTACCTTTCCAGAAATATCCTAAAAAATGTGAATAAAACTTTCAAGCTAGATTCATATGTCTAGCAATGTGATTATCTTTCACAATAGGGCGTCATCCGGTTAGCTAGATAGCTATTTTGCTGGCTAATTAGATGGTAAGTTAGAGTGATAGATAGGTGACGAGTTATTGTTTTACACAACTTTGAAATACTCTTCTGTTTGAGTATAAATGAAAGGATGATGACAAATAGAAAGTACATTTTAGTTACTTAGGATTACCGCGATAGCTAGCATTATTAAAAAAAACAAAAAACTTTCAAGTAATATTTTTGTATCTGGCTAAGAGTGCTATATAGCAGCCTAGCCAGCTCTTTGCATAGCTATTTACCGTTCTAGCAATATTGATTAAAATAACATTCTGACTATATATGTCCAGCAATGAGGTTTACTTCACTCGACTTCGGTAACTCCCTCAATAGAGTTAGCTTCTGGTTAGGTATGTAGCAATATTGCCAGCTATCAGGCTTGTTATCTAGCGGTTTTGCAATATTTCAACAAAGACAAACTTTCAGACTGCAATGTGGCTAACTGGTTCAATAGAGTGCTATCTGATTAGCTATCCAGCAATCTTGTCAGCTAGCTGACTAGTTTTCTAACTATCTAGCAATATTTCTTAAAAAAAATAAAACACTTCCAGACTACTTTCATGTCTAGCAATGTGGCTAACTGGTTCAATGGAGTGCTATCTGATTAGCTATCCAGCGATCTTGTCAGCTAGCGGACTAGTTTTCTAAACTAGCAATAATTCTTAAAAAAAAAAAAAAAAACTTTCAGACTACTTCTATGTCTAGCAATGTGGCTAACTTGATCAATAGAGGGCTATATTGTTGGTTATTTAGCAATATTGCCTACTATCTGGCTAGTTATTTAGCAATCAAGCAAGATTTATGAAACAATCAGACTAAATTTTCGTCTAGCAATGTGGCTAATTTTTTCAATATGAAGCTACCAGAATATATTTAATTTTTTGTATACACAAATCGGATTTTGTATTTATTATATCTTAGTTTGAATGTTTTTATATCTGATCTACACCAGGGTTGCATAGCAAAAAAACACCATTTACCATTAAGACAATTTTAAATCTCTAGCAATAAAAAAAAACCTTTCAGGCTTTATACATCCAGCAATGTGGGTAACTTGTCTAACTCAATCAATAGAGTGCTATCTATTTAGCTATTGTTGGGCTTTAACTATTAAAGTGTACCGTTTTACCAAATTGTTCGAATTAATTATCCGACTCCATAAACCGAACACGACCTACATTCATCCAACAATTATGCGCGCTCGTTTTTTGGGAGAGAAATGACCAGGAAGGCCGACATTTCCACACAAGGGCGTTTTTATTATTCCTAACAGCAGAACTAAGTGTACCAACAGGAGACGGCCCCCATCCAAGTTGCCCGGGATCATTTATACATTCCAACAAACAAATCAAAGACATCCCACTATTCCCCAATTGGCTCTGTGTCTGCAGCGAACTTTAGCTTTCTCGTATTGGTTAACTTCTCCCCGCAAGATGGCGTCTCGGCTCCTCCCATGGGCATGCCAAGCAGTCGTTTGCGCTCAACAATCCCACACCACAGCGCCTTGATGATCACTCACGCGTCCTGTTTACAAAAGTCCTAGACAAAGCATTATGCATTTTACACAGCCTTCCCTGACCTTTTATTGTACAATGAACTGAAGCACAGTCAGTGAATATCTATAATGCCTTAATCAGAATATATGTAACTTGTAGTCAATTGTATAAAATCCTTTATAGTCAAATGTATGAAATCCTTTACTATTTAGTTATCTTGCAAGCTATCCAGCAAACTAGCTCAGTAGCAAGGTGTTGTGTTACTTAAGTTTAAAATACTCTTCAGTTTGGATGAAAATCCAAAGACATTTTTGATCATTTACTGAGTGGTTTGTCCGAGTGTTTACCATGCAGAATCATGCTAATCATTCTCGAGTACTATTTTTAAAACCAGCAAAAGCTGCCACCCAGATTGGCAGAATTTGAAAAAGGGAAAGCATCTTTCCCAGTCTCCCACTTTAAGGTAGAAGGATGAGGCCTTGACAAGGTGTCTCATCTACTATTCCGTCTCCGTCCCTTTAGAGATAGCAATCTAAGCTTGGAGGAGAGATATCGCCTTTGTAGTGGCACATCGTCATCGAGGCGAAATCCAATCTTTCTCCTCCGTTCGCAATTTCTCAGCTGGGACGGAGAAAACCGACGTCGCCAGAATATGCAACGTCGACTTCAATCTCGGAATATGCGACGATCCTAATTAAAAGTATCGGTGGCGTTAGTGTTTTTCATAGAATTTGGTGGGATCCTGATATTTGAACTGTCTTGAGAGGCATAAGACCCCCTGGATGAAAATGTACATTTTAAATTCAAACTTATTGATTTAGTGTATTTCATCTCCAAACGGAAGAGCAGCTTCAGCGACAGACTGCTGTCACAGTCTTGTTCCACAGACAGACTGAGGAGATCATTTCTTCCTCATGCCATGAGGCTCTTAAACTCCACCCGGGGGAGTAAAAGCCCACATTAAACCACACCCGCTCATTGCATATTACCGTATTTTTATTACAGTGTGTATTTTATGCAGCACTATCTAAATACCCTATATCAACACGTTACATTGGGTATTTATATATTGTATTCCTTTTACTTTATTATGGTTTGATTTTCAACACAAGGATACTGCTGGAAGTGTGAATTTCCCTACGGGGATGAATAAAGTATCTATCTATTTTGAGAGTAAAATCAAGAATATAGATCTAAGGCAAATGTGTGCACGTGTGAACTATTGAATCGCACTTGTTGTGAAAAGTAATGCTATAGCTAACAAGTCACACCCACAAAGCATAGTAAACGAGAAATGAGTGTAAGTGTTATGAAAAATCAAAATATAATTTTTATAACAATACGCCTGAAAAATGCTTGATCGAGGATAGCAATTTTATACTATACTGCGGCAACAGGATCAATATACAAAGACGTTGTAGATAGATAGATAGATACTTTATTCATCCCCGTAGGGAAATTCACACTCCCAGCAGTATCCTTGTGTTGAAAAAAGAATAATAAAATAAAGATATATAGAATACAAAAATACCCAATATAACGTTTTGCTATAGAGCATTTAAATAGTGTTACAAAAAATACACAGTGTAATAAAATAGGGTAATGTGTAAATGTGGAGTTTAATGTAGGCTTTTACTCCCCATGGTGGAGTTAAAGAGCCTCATGGCATGAGGGGGAAATGATCTCCTCAGTGTGTCCAAAACGGGGCACACAAGATTGGTCTAACCCCCCAAAAAAAAATTAAATGTACTTTTCAATTCACTTTTTTCCAATTTAATGATATCATCAAAAAACGGATGAAACATGGGTGAAACGTATAAGTTGACAGGCATGTTATTGTAACACGCAACTTATTAGTAATAGGAATTCTGGCTATTTTTAAAGAACAGGTCGGCTCTTTTAGCTGGGCTTACTCCAAAGAGCTGGCTTTTTTTGGCTCCCAAACGGCTCTTTAGATTTTTGGGTTGCTTTAACTGAAATACTACCAATAATAATGTAATATGCATTAGAATGAAGTAGTAAAAATGTATCATACTACCATATTATGCTGGCATTGTTTTTGATCACCCTGAGGTGAACTTTCAAGACCTTTAAACTTTGAACTTTTTTATAATAGGCAACTTTATAGTGAAGCAGCTCAGAATCCATGAAAACAAACTCATACAACATTAAAATTATTCTTTATGGATATAAAATAACTATTAAATAAAATAACTATTTACAATTCAACTTTCAACCAATGTAGACTGAAATCTCTAAAAACACTGACAAATATTTAATCGTTTAATCGTTAATATATATTAAAATGTCTAAAACAAAAATAATAACAACAGCACGGCGGGGCAGTGGTTAGCGCTTGTGCGGCACAGTTCATGTCATGGGAACCTGTCGTGGGTTCAAATCCAGCTCCAGACTTCCTATGCGGAGTTTGTATGTTCTCCCCGTGCTTGCGTGGGTTTCCTCCGGGCACTCAGGTTTCCTCCCACGTTCCAAAAACATGCATTTCAGGTGAATTGGCCGGTCCAAATTGTCCCTAGGTGTGAATGAGCGATTGAGTTTTCTGTCCCTGTGTGCCCTGCGATTGGCTGACAACCAGTTCAGAGTGTCCCCTGCCCACTGCCCGGAGATGGCTGGGATGGGCTCCAGCCCCCCCGCGACCCTAATGAGGATAAGTGGTACGGCTAATGAGATGAGATGAAAAATAATAACATCTATTAAATAATGGCATCCAGGAACAAGTGCCTAAGCTTTGAAGGACTGATTCACGTTATTCTGCCAGTGATAGACCATCCACTCTGCTTTGGAGCCATTATTATAGTAAAAATTAGTCCAATTTGCGATCATTTTTCCGCTTTGGCTCATTTTTTTTTTATTTATTCCTTTTCTTTTGCTCTCCCCTCTATTTTGTGCTACTGCCATGACCCCAACTTGCCCCCATCTGATGGAGCAAAGTAGCACAGCAACAGAAAACACATAGTCAAGTCAAGACATGTTTATTTGTATAGCCAGTGTCTGAAACTCATGACAAAAAGGGGCAGACAACTCTGAAAAGTTGCCTGCCCGGCCATAAAGTTGCCCGCCCCATAATTCACAATTTGAAACAATAAGACGACTCATCGCAAGAAAAAAAACATTGTTGCAAAGTACTAAGGATTGATAATCTGAATATATAACACTTTAAAATTAATTTTATTGTAAATCTACTTATAACATTCATTGCATGTTTACGAAATCGCTGTTTTCCATCTGCCATCAGTATGTTCCTGTATATACTCATCTTCACTCATGTGCGTTGCGTCGTCTGCTACAAGCCACGTGAACTCCTCTTTCCGCGATGCTTTTAATGTACGTTTACGTTTTGGAGCGTCATCCATTTTGTTAGCTTCTTTTGAATGTTTCTTCTGGGGCTGAGGTTTTGGCTTGATTCCTAACCACTTCTCCATTTTTCTTGTGTTCTCTTTGCGTCTACTTTGGAAAATGATATGCACATGCACGACCTTATAACGCTCGGGAATGTCCGGAAGAACGGAGTTATGCGATGCAAGCTTCTGATTGGCTGCCGAGTATGCAAATTGACAAACGAACCGAAATTTCCAAACTGAACGAAGATTTCGAAATTGGGATAAAGCAAAAGTTTGATTTTGAGGGGGAAAAGAAAAAAGATTTTTTCTTTTTTCTTGAAAAAGTTGTCGGCCACCCGGGCGGAGACATTTTGTAAGTTGTACGCCAGATGTAAAAGATGCACGCCTGACCTAGCGTTTGCGATCTTGTGAGATGAGATATGAGAGATCTTAAAATAATATGGATTAACTTCATTTATATATTTATATATCCATCCATCCATCCATTACCTGCACCGCTTATATTCGAAACTATAAAACAATTTTAAAAAATCCAAGTGTTTGTTAATTCACTTGACAAAAAATAAAAATGCACATGTATGTATGCTATACACCTGCTAACATATAAGGTACTCTTTTGCTACCACCCTATCCATCCATCCATCCAGTATCTGCACCGCTTATCCTCAGTAGGGTCGCGGGGGTGCTGGAGCACATTCCAGCTATCTTCGGGCAGTGGGCAGGGGGACACCCTGAACTGGTTGCCAGCCAATTGCAGGGCACACAGGGACAGACCATTCGCTCGCTCATTCACACCTAGGGACAATTTGAACCGGCCAATTAACCTGACATGCATGTTTTTTGGGAATGTGGGAGGAAACCGGTGCCCGGAGGAAACCCACGCAAGCACGGGGAGAACATGCAAACTCCACACAGGAGGTTCGATCTCATGACCTCAGAACTGTGCCGGACACGCGCTAACCACTGCGCCGCCGTGCTGCCCATATTTATATATATATATTTAGAAAATATTATTATAGCATTTAATATCACGAGTATCCCGGCCGTACAAATTAGACCCTGGCGGTCCGCCAGAAACTTTCAATAGGAAACACTGCGATATCTCCTTAATCATGAGAAGCATTGGTCGCGGGGATTGTCTTATCGACGCATCCGATAAGATCACCGATTCCGACAGACCGCATTACTCCACGTAACTCGAAAACGGCAAACTCAGCATTTTTTTCCGCAGCCCGTTAAGCCGTTAAGTTTGTAATTGGACTTGGTTTATATTAGCTTAGGTCGATAATTGTTGAGTCCCCGGGAAATAGTTTGCAGGTGTTTCAATCTGTTTCACCAATTAATAGCTGTAAACGTCCAGTATAAACTTAGACGCCGCAATGACTTCCAATTTTAAAGAAAGAAAACAACACTTAATGATTGAATTTACTGTATTCCGTCACGTAGTTGCAAATCGTCGCTGCTATTTCAAAAATAGGCATCTCCATTTATGGGCATGTCTTTATTTTTTTCCACACTTTATCTTTAAGGTTCTGAGGGAAAATAAAAACAATGGAAATTAGTCTTTTTAGAATCCAGGGATATACCGTATTTTCTAGTAGATTACACAGTGGGTAGAGTTAAATCTTCTTGTATACAACCTTTTTGTCTAAATGAAATCTCGAATGTGTAAAATTAGGTCTAGAAATTGTCAACATTTGGACAGCCGTTAAATGTCTGGTCTAAATTTGTACATCTATTAAACCTCTATTAGTGATACATATTCTAATATATTTCTATTAAAAGTCGATTTCAAACTTAGAAGTCTGTTAGACGTGTAGTTTAAAGTTAGACTAGTCTAGTGTTTTTTAACCGTTTTTGAACCAAGGTACAATTTTATTTATAAAAAGGTTCAGAGGCAAACCGTCAGTCTAAAATTTTTGAAAATGAAGTTATGTCAAATATTTCACTGTACTACCTCATAAGCAGATAATTGGTATATAAAAAGAAGAAAATAATACTTAAAATAAAAAAGAATGATGTGCTTTATTGATTTAATTTTTTACAGTGCAATCTTAAACCGCTTTGTTAAACAAATTAAGTTATTAAATGTATTGTTCTATTTCATAGTATATAAAAAGTGCATAAAAATCTACTGCCACCTACTGATATGGATGACCATTACTGTTCCTCGTCTGAAGATAGCAAAAATACTGAATAACGGCCTGATTTTTTTTAGCGGCACAATAGACAAGGTCTCACGGCACACTAGTGTGCCCCGGCACACTGGTTGAAAAACACTGGTCTAATAGACGTTTATTATTTCTCTATCAGGAGTCCAGCCTAAACTTTGACATCCTTTAGATCAGGGGTCGGGAACCTATTGTTCGTCCTATTCAGGTACACGCAAAGCCAATCCAGAGCTAAGTCTTACGGCGTTACTTCGCAGTATATATAGGGCACGTTTTTCACTACAATTTACAGTCAAGGTGTCACACAAAAAAGGGGGGAAAAAACTCGTTTTGGCTGTACAACGCTAGAGAATCCTTTATATAAAAGTTCACTATATAATCTGTGTTCAGTGTTCAGATACCTTATGATGAATCCACAGAACACACTGTAAATACGCCAAAACACCGGAAGAGAACTTAGTCTTTTGATTGGGTGAGTGGGAGGGATGGGTGGAGCCATGCAAAAAGCGCAAGCACTCCCTCCCATCTCTAACCCTACGCCATCTGCGCCAAAAGTGAGCTCATCAGGCTCCCTATTTGCAGAATGTTGTGACGTTTTTACACAATAACTGCTAGCATCTGGTTTTGAAACCAATATGTATGAAAAAAAGGGTCAAAAGGAGTTTAACCGATCTTGAGTAATTGCAAGAAAGAGACAATTTTAAAGTGGTATGTTTGTTGATTTTGGGACATGGGCTCTGGCATTATTCTCTTTTCATAATTTTTATCAAATCATCAAAAATAAATGTGCTGAAGACTAAGCTTTTGTCTGGGGTGCGGGTTTAGCAATTTTGTAAGTTTGTCTCATAATATATGGTGTGGCTCTTTCCCAAAATAAAATTAATATTTTTTGCTTTTATGGCTCTTTGAGTCAAAAAGGTTCCCGACCCCTGCTTTAGATGTTCAGTCTTATCTAAGAAGTTTATTCGACATCTATTAGAAATCCATCCCTAGTGTTGACGTTTATGAATAGTCCAGCATAAACTTTGACATCAAATAGACATAAAATCTAAAAATATACGTCTATTTTACCTCTATCGGAAGGCTAGCCTAAACTTTGACATCAATTAGACATTTCGTCTGAACTTATCGATTAGAAGTCCAGACTAAACTTCCATTAGACTCCAGTTTAATCTGAGACGTCTGTTAGAAGTCCACCCTAAATTTTAACATCCATTCAACATCCAGTCTAGTCTTTATCTATTGTACATCTATTAGAAGTCCACTCAATGTGTGATCTAAATTTCGACATTTATTACATTTTTATTAAAAGTCTAGTCCAGACCTGGAAGTCTGTTAGACATCTGTTTAACATTTAGATCCCCATTAGTCATCTATTAGAAGTCTAGCCTGAACTTTGACATCCACTGGTCTAGTCTATATTTGGACGCCTATTAGAAGTTAGCTTATGAGTGACCTATATTTCATGTAGATGTTCGTGCATTGTTTATTATTGGTAAATTGATAAATTCCAATTGTTTGTTGATGCCCTTACAATATTGCAGCCTTGTCATCCTGGAAGAGGGAATACCTCATGTGGGGCCACTTTCCAAGGTTTCTTAATTTCTTCATGCTGAGGTTTTGAGTTTTACCTTGACCTCATTTAGATTTTAGATCAGGGGATGATGTAGTAAAAACGATCTGCCCTTATACAAATTAACCTGACTTGAGTATTAAATGTCTATTAGAAGGCCAGCCTAAACTTTGACATCTGGTAGACTTTAAGTATAAAAGTAGAAATCTTTTTGACATATAAATGCAAATTAACCTGACTTGACTATTAAATGTCTAATAGAAGGCCAGCCTAAACTTTGACATCAATTAAATATCAAGTCTAAACGTGTCTATTTGATGTCTATTAAAATTCCAGTCCAAACTGTCCATCTAAAGATGTGTAGTTCCCATACATTTTAAATCCATTTCATCCATCCATCATCTGCTCCGCTTATCTTCAGTAGGGTCGCGGGGGTGCTGGAGCCCATCCCAGCTATCTTCGGCCAGTGGGCAGGGGACACCCTCAACTGGTTGCCGGCCAGTCGCAGGGCACACAGAGACAGACAACTCTCACTAGGGACAATTTGAAACTGCTAATTCACCTGACATGCATGTTTTTGGAATGTGGGAGGAAACTGGAGTGCCCGGAGGAAACCCACGCAAGCATGTGTAGAACATGCAAACTCTGCACAGGAAGGCTGTTAGCAGGACATTTTAAATCCAAATAATTTAATTTATTTTATTATCTTACAGTGTTTGCTGTAAATAGGATCATTAAAGGACCACATTTGCGTTACCTTGACATTTCAGATTATGACATTCTTTGCAGTGTACATGTTATGTTCTTATTGTCTCGGTTAACTAAAAAATGTCAGCTTCCAGACTGACTGACACAGCCTTAATCACAAGAAGTCTCAAAGCGCTGTTCAGACAACTATTACACCATCCCCTGATCTAAAATTTAAATGAGGGCAAGGACATTTTCCAAAAACCTCAGCATAAGGAGACTGAGCAGACAGATTTGCATTGGTGGAACATCATTCATGGTTGAGTCAAGTCATTTTTATTTGTATAGCCCTTAATCACAAAGAGTCTCAAAGGGCTGCACTGGTTACTGCAGAGACTATTATTTCAGACTATTATTACACCATCCCCTGATCTGGAACCAACATGAGGGCAAGGAAAAACTTAAAAACCTCAACAAGAGGAAAATGAAGAAACCTTGAGAAGGGACCGCACATGTGGTATCCCCCTTTCAGGATTACCAGACAGCAAAGGATACAGAGATATTAATTAATTGTTCCAATTGTTTAGCAAAAAAAATTAAATTGCAACCATCAATTACGTATATCGAATCGCAATACTTCCAAAACCGCAGATATCGTGATATAAATCAAATCAGCATCTTAGTATCTTGATACAATCAAATCGTGATTGAAGCGTATCATCCCAACCTTAGTGGTTAGAAATAACTTCAAGGTTGAATGTCAATGGTCCAGAAAGGTCTGGTCTCCTAAATACTGTTACAAAACCATAAACCTAACAAAACCTGCCAGGACACAAGACCAAAGGCTAGAAAATCGGAGGGTCCTAGGCAAACCGAGTCAGGTAACCCTGGGGGTGATTAAATAAACGACAGCAAAGACACAAACCCCGGTTAGTCCTCTCGGTTGCTCCCTGACCGCCTCCACCCGAGCTCGTTAGGATGCAGGGTCGCTCTGGGCTCCTTCCCGCCACGGGTCTCGCTTCATCAGTTCAACAGCGAGTTTCTAACCCTGCCTTTGTTTGGCGAGAGCGCCCGTGTCTGATAAGGGCCCCCGATACGGCTGACATCATTAATCACTGGCGCCGTGGGAGGACACGGTAGGCAAGGTAGCGTGGAACGCCAGCGCCGGTTCTCCCCTAGGATCCTCTTAACGCTAGCGCACTCCTAATTAATAGAGCGGGCCCTTCTCGGTGAAGATAGACGTTGTAGCGCATGCAGAGCGGCTGGTAAATAATGGCAAACAGACGGCGGATTTCAAATTACGCTTGTCAGTCAACGTAACGGACGAAAGAATAGAGACGGAGTAAATCAAGGCAAAGGTTAAGGATAATAACAGGCGTGGACGGAGAAGTGATATTTTCCAGTGTTTGATCGGCGTAGCCGCAAATGTCAGTGCCATCCTTTAAGCCACCTTGTTTGGGACCATTTTTCATCTTTCCTGGAGGAGCTTGCGGGGGCAGTAAAAAGACTTGAAAGATGAAACGTGTAACCAAGACACTGCTTCAACTACTCTGCTAGCTTGTTTTATGATGCTAGACTCAATAGTCTTTACTGTAGGTTCTAAGACAGTCGAGTATCTGATTTTCTATTAGCGGTGTTGTTTTTCTACCAGCCTTGGATCTGTATCAACAGCCTCAGAAAACCCTGTCCCCAATTATGTTGTAGTGAAAGAGTCTAGTTTGCAAGGAAACCATAGCAAAAGATTTAAGAGCTGTCACCCGCGATACCCTTTTACCATGCCGCCCCACCAACTTATTACCTGAGGCCTTGGTAGCACCAGGACAACCCATACCCACCCTGAGCCCGATGCAAACCCACTGGGGCGACAGGCCACCTCGAGTCCAGCGCAATGGGATATAGTCAGGTCGACCCACCTGGTCAGAAACACAGACCCCTATACAATACATCCAGTTAATCCCTAACCCACTAATATTTAACCCTAACCCTTGACCCCTTAACCCTGAGTCCAAACCACCTAACCCTAACAATATATACTAACCCCAACCCCTTATCCTAACCCGTTAACACTAAATCCAAACACTAACCCTAATCATTAACCCCTTAACCCTAAGCCCTAACTACCTAAGCTTATCACTAAACCCCAACACTAATCCTTATCCTTTAACCTAACCCCTTAACCCTAACTCGTAAACCATGGACCCCTCAACACTGAGCCCTAACCCATAACCACCTAAGACTAAGGCTGAGTCCCATTCTTCGCACTTTCACTCGCTATGTGCCCTAGTCACTCGGTTTGCGCGTTCACGTGAAAATGGGGTGTGTCCCGATACTCTCAAGTCCAAGGCAGAAGTGCCCTCAAACCAGGTCGTAACCACTTCAAGACCGAGGGGGCTCCCTACCTCACTTGGCGGCGAAGTGACTACCCAGAAGGCTTTGCAAATTCTCAATGTCAACAAACATGCCCGGAAAGGAACCGCACAAATGTAAGTAGTTTTCCACAACCACGCATCTATTTGCAACAAAATGTATTGAGATATCTTAGTTAGACGTAAATGCAATAGAAAATCGTATTTTCGCGTTAAAACATGAACATTGCAAAATCGCTACTTTACGAAGTGCACAAATCTACCAAGGGAGCTGCCAAAAAATAATCTTCACGCTACAAACTCTAAAGTAGGATAACTGTGCAGAAAATCATGGTTCAGCCCATCCCTGTTTTTATCTTAAACGAGTCGTGCTTTTACATATACATGGAGCATAGTCAGAATCCCGTTCTGGACATAAGCCCTTGTTTACTGCACACAATTTCGGGTGTTGTGTTTTATTTACAATATGATTCTTTCATGTGAGATGATGTTTTCATCATGCATTATGAGTAATGTCTCCGAATTTCACGTGGAAATACAGTTGAAACAAATTACTATCACATAGTCCACTGCCTTCTCTGTAAACACATATTAAGTAAACTAATTACCTTCACAAAATGTTGTCCAAATGTGGAGACAATTCTAAAGCATATGTGATGCTGGCCAATAGAAGGCTCTTTCAGCCATAAGAATAACATGTCATTTTTTTGTATCTATTCACTATCAAATAATTATCCAGAACACATCCTATTTCCTGTCTCATATTAACTTGTTGAGCATCCTATACACAGTTGTTTTGTACAATACATCAGCATTAAGTAATTCTTGTTTTTTCCACCCAACCTAAAGGCCACTGTAGAACGTCCCGTGGAAGAGCTGGTCATCATCACAGCTACCATGCCATCCACACCACCGGGCACGTCGTTGGCACCTTCTAATCCGGCGCCAAACCCCAAATCACCCAGAAAAAAAGGAAGCACGATACACTCCTTGACTTTTTGAAAGCGGAGTCTGCCGGAGTGAGGAAAAGGCTCGAGGAAACTGTGGCCAAAACTGAGCGGTTCCCGTCCTTTTTGGGAAGCTCGTGGACAATTTTCCAGAACAGTGACATCCCTGCAATGTTTCCCTTTGTTTTATAAAAGGAAAATATTTTATTTTATTAAGAACTCAATGAAGTTCCAGTTTGTGTTTTCCAGCTTCATGGAAGTATTGGTATATTTTTGTTAAAATTTGTGACACATTATTTATTTACTATTATGTATTTGGCCCAATGTGAGTTTGTTTTTCTGAAAGTAAACTATTATTTAACCTGGAATGATTTGTAGTTGTTTTCTGTCCAACAGTCACATAGTTCACACGCAGTATCTCACATCATTATGAAATAAACCACCAAGGTGTTACTCAAAATGAAGATGTTTATTGAATAGTAATGCAGAAAAGCACATAATGCAAATGTGGGTCTGACTTAAAGAGCCTAAAATATGGCTTTTGGGCAATTTATTCCATATTAACTGTGGACAATTCTTTGTACGGTGGACCTGGGAACCCTGAAGACCCGTGACACCACACGGTAGGACAGAGCCTGGGCCAGCCAGTACACGTAGATCAGGACCTCCAGCCATGGCCCTGTTCCCTCTTTAGCAGCTCCTGCAGGGCCCACATAACCTTCTTGCTCAACCTTAAGTCCTGAATTAGTTCTGACTCCACATCCAACCATAAGCACAGGATGGGAACATTCCTGTCCAACCTGTCCACGCTTATGGGACAGCCACTCTGGAACACAATAGAAAACAAACATTTTAGACATAAATGTGGGCATAGAAAAGAAAAAGACCGCTTTAACTGTGATGTAAGCATCATGAAAAAATGTTGAATTTTTTTTGGTTTGAACAAATTTATTGACACTAATAACAAAAAAAAACAATCATGACAATCACAACAGCAATCAAGCACATTCACAATATTATATTCCAATATGATGTTATTAACAGCAAACACAATGTGAGGGTTTGAACAACCCTTCTCGAAAATCCTATTAGCAATCAAGCATATTCACAATTTCATTATATGATATCTTTGTTAGTGTCAATAGATCTGTCCAAGCCAAAGTCAATTGTCTTCTTTGGTCTGAACAAATCCCTTGACACCAACAACAGAAAACAATCATGACCAAACAACAGCAATCAAGCACCTTTTTTTATATCCAATGACAACTCTTTTGAATTAAATTCCTTACGAACTAAGGTTTTTGGGTCGTACAGGGAAGTTTGGTGACGATATTATGTCAGCTTCTGGGTCAGGTGGACTGTTCTTGTGTTTGTTTACTTTTCGTCATGTCACACATTCAAGACCCCTACTATGTGTCATAAAATGGCATTAAGATACTAATAAGTAGGTAGTCATTTATGTCTACACAAACATAGGGTATTATGTGAACGTGCGTTGTACGTTAAACCTTACTGTATTTGACCGAACGGGTTATTTTTTTTTGATGAGTGTACGTACCTTGTAAAGATGAATCAGCGCTACATAGCGCCGAAGCTGTCTTCAGTGTAGCACAATTCTCCACCGTTGATTGAAGACACGAAAAAGGTGATGAGTTTCCGGGCAATCGGTAATAACACAGCTGTAGCGGGCATTTTTGACGTTGCACGAACTCTCCAACTGCCACACCAGACTCAAGTTGTTTACATGTGACGTAGGCCTATACGTCACTAAGGTCTACAGCCAATTAATATTACCGCCATCTCCTGGACAGGGGTGGAACCTTGCAAGTCTTGTCCAAACCATTTCCACTTTGCACTCCACTCGATGAGGGCACTCCTCTATCGAGGGACCTCACTGGAGGGTTCTCGGGGCCGAGTGAGAGAAATGGGATTGGGCCTAACACTTAACCCAAACCCCCTTAACCCTAAACCCCAACCCCTAACCAACTAAGCCTCATATTAAACACTAACCCTTAATCCAAACCCTTTAGCCCTAACCTTTAAACCCTTACACTAATCCTTAACCCTAACCCTTGACCCCTTAATCCTAAACTTTGACCTAAGCCTAACACTAAACCCTAACCTCTAAACCATAGCCCCTAACCCCAACCACCTAAGCCTAACACTAAGCCCTAACACAAACCCATGACCACTTAAACCTAAATCCCAACCCCTAACCACCTATGCCTGATACTAAACACTAACCTTTAATCATAACCCCATAACACTAACCCTTAAATCCTAAGCCTTAAATTCTAACATTAACCCTCGAGCCTAATCCTTGACCCCTTAACCCCAAATCCTGACCTTCTAACCACCTAAGCCTAACACTTAACCCTAAACCCCAACCCCTAACCAACTAAGCCTAATATCAAACTCTAACCCTTAATCCAAACCCCTTAGCCCTAACCTCTAAACCCTTACACTAATCCTCAACCCTAACCCTTGACCCTTTAATCTTAAACCCTGACCAAATCTAACACTAAACCCTAACCTCTTAACCATAGGCCCTAACCCAACCACCTAAGCCTAATACTAAACCTTTACACTAACCCGTATCCCTTATCCTAACCCCCAACCCTCTAAGCCTAACACGAAACCCTAACACAAAGATTCAGATTCAGATCTACTTTCTTGTCATTCTTGTACACGTGTATACAGAACGAAATGTCGATACATCTGACCCGCACAGTTTCCTTGAATGTACAGATATAAATAAGATGTTGTATTGAGTTGGAGTATTGAAGTACTAATAATATACTAAATAATTAGAGCTATATATAGTATTATACAGTAGTGCAAAGAGTGCAAGAGGAGCAGCTGACCAGATGTGCAAAATGGGCAGTCAGGTAAACAAGTCAAAGCCCTTAAACCCATGAACACTTAAGCCCAAGTCCCAACCCCTAACCACCTATGCCTGATACTAAACACTAACCCTTAATTATAACCCCATAAAACTAAACCTTAAATCCTAAACCTTAAATTCTAACACTAACCCTCAAACCTAATCCTTGATCCCTTAACCCCAAGTCCTGACCTTCTAACAAAACCCTTAAGGCTAACTGTCTTAATAAATAAATAAATAGCAGCTTTTATCGTCGCCGGCGACTTTAATCGGGCATGTAAAGGACTGTACTTCCCAAATCCATTCAACACGTGGACTGAGCAATTAGGGATAAAACACTGGACCGTGTGTACAGTAAGCTCAAACATCTAGTTGGATCTGCCCATCTCTGTCTGTCCCTCACCCCCTCATACACCCCCCCTCCGGAGGAAACAAAGCCTATACAACAAAGACAGTTAAAACATCTTCTTTGTTCCTTTATCGCTTTGTTTTCCTTATCCTCACTGTAAAATGTGGAATCTGGAGTGCCACGTCCAATTTCGTTGTCACAATATATCCCATGTTGTAACAATGACAATAAAGGTACATTCTATTCTATTCTAACACTAACCCTTACCCTTGATCCATACCCTTTCATTATAACCCATAAACCTTAACCTTAACCAGGGTTGGGTAGGGTTACTTTAACTGGATTACTTTACATTACTTGCTAATGCTAATAAAAAAAAACAAAAGAAACAAAATATGAATAAAATGATGACTCACAACAAGTGGTAAGCTTTCTCTCCTGGCTTTGATTTATTTGATCTCCGACAAAACTAACACAAAATGCGACAGAAACAAAATAAAAATCAATCCAAACAGCTTGCCAACATCATTTTTGCCGTTCCGAGTATTCCGTTACTCCCCAAGCCTGCACAAAATTGAGTCATTTTATTCATATTTAGCTTTTTTTTTTGTCTTTTATTAGCATATTTGGTATTGGAGTCATCCAAAAGTCATTGAAAGTAATCCAGTTAAAGTAACCCTACCCAACCCTGACCTTAACCCTAACACTAACCCTCAATCCTTAACCCTAATCCAGATGTCATCCTGTTTAAATCTTCTGCCGACTCCTCATAATGTGTTTACCAGTCCTGTTATTTTTTTTTTTTTGCAAACGCCAAACAACGATAAATGAAAGTCTATTCTCGCTCCGAGGTCAGCGTCAGAGTCTCCGACCACAACTATGTCAAAACAAGCAGCGATACTCTCGGCAGCTTCAGTCCGACCTATGCCGGAGACTCATTAGCTCCCGCCTCTGTGGTCGCTTTCCCCCGAAGGCATTTCCAGCGCCATTAAAACCCAGGCAGCTTTCAAAAACGCCGAGGCAGACTGAAGCCTTCCAAACCCAAAGCCCGCTCCTTTCTTTAATTAGCATTTTCAAACATATTTCCCTGCGGCCTGACAGGACCAAAACTCCGCCCGATTAATTATTAACAACCTCGCTGTCTCCCGCTTTCTATTTCAACGCGGTTGCCGGCTTTCTACCTGCTCGGATTTAAATGCAGGCGGGATATTTGGTTAAATTTATAGATTCGAGAGCAAACGTTTTGTGCGCTTGATGATTGATTCCGAGCCAAATCCAGCCGATGGGAGAATTGGAAACTATTCTATCTACCTTGGTCATATCCCTCAAGAGGGGTGGCCGACAGCAAGACAAACACATACAATAACAAAGAAAATAAAAGGGGAAAAAATAGCAAGAACACAGACAAAAATTTTGGGACTATGTCCAACCCAATTGCCCAAACACCCAAACAAATTAGGCACCTTGGCACCTAAGTCGGTCATGCTCTTGTCCCTCCAGATGAAACTGGCACGAGAAAGCGTCCATGTCACTCAAGAGTCACAAAACACACTCTTGTTCAACAGCAAGGCCCGACAGCTTTTACTGGTTTACCCCTGCCGCATCATACGGAAACTTTTCATTCATTCATTCATTCATACCCCATCCGGAAGACAACAATGCTCAAGGTTCTTGGGTCAGAAATGACCCATTCCATCTATTATATCTTTGTTTAAGACCTTACAAGATTCCTACTCTGACCAAAAGTGATTTGAGTAATGGTTAGTCTTTTGTATTTCTACGTTGGTCAAAAGTGACTCATTTCATTTCAATCTAACTTTTATATCTATCGATCCACCTTGGATATATCCCTCAATGGCCAACCCAAATGCCCAAACACCCAAAACATTTATGCACCTCGGCACCGAAGTCGGTCATGCTTTCGTCCCTCCAGATGAAACGGGACACCAGAAAGCGGCCATGTCACTCGGGTTAGGGTGACACAACACACTCTTTTGTTCAACAGCAGGGCCCGACAGCTTTTACTGGTTTACCCCTGCCGCATCATACGGAAACTTTTCATTCATTCATTCATTCATACCCCATCCGGAAGACAACAATGCTCAAGGTTCTTGGGTCAGAAATGACCCATTCCATCTATTATATCTTTGTTTAAGACCTTACAAGATTCCTACTCTGACCAAAAGTGATTTGAGTAATGGTTAGTCTTTTGTATTTCTACGTTGGTCAAAAGTGACTCATTTCATTTCAATCTAACTTTTATATCTATCGATCCACCTTGGATATATCCCTCAATGGCCAACCCAAATGCCCAAACACCCAAAACATTTATGCACCTCGGCACCGAAGTCGGTCATGCTTTCGTCCCTCCAGATGAAACGGGACACCAGAAAGCGGCCATGTCACTCGGGTCAGGGTGACACAACACACTCTTGTTCAACAGCAAGGCCCGACAGCTTTCACTGGTTTACCCCTGCCGCATCATACGGGTACCCAGCCCGTCCTTAAGAACGCGTCCACAATCCCACTATCCTTTCACAACACCTCTCCCCACTCCTTTCTATCACCAACAAGAGCTCTAGCTTCCATTATATTTAGACCTCTTTCCTGCAGTGCACTCATAAAACTACTTTCGAAATATGTTGATGTTTTTTTCTCTTTGTTGAAAAACCCCGTGCTCTATTTTTTACGGTCCGGATGAGTTCTTTTTCGGGAATTCTCTCAGGTGCCGAACAGAGAGTTATATCTCTTTGTATTCCTCATAAATAGAAGGTAAAGTGAGGCTAGCGACTTGAAAGGGTTTGGAATGGAGGCACAATATGGCCGGAGAGATAGAATTGAAAAGGGGTGAAATGAAGCCTTTCCCTCCTTCGGCCTTGGTCGGCCCCCAGTGAAAGAAGTGCAGGGATAACAAAGAGTCTCTATGACCAGCGCTTTCACGGCGGCTCTTGTCAAACACGACACCTCTTGAATCTATTACTGCTTATGGTGCATGAGGACAATGGCTGTGTTAACATGCAGACAATCATCCGATTGGAAACGCAATATTGTATTTCTGGAGTAGTCCAAATACAAATGGGAAACGATGAAAAACATCCCCAAAAAAGAGAAAACAAATGTGACCAAAAAAAAGACCGTAAATGACAAAGTAAGAGAGAAAGGTACCTAAAACGACAAAAGGCCAAAAAATGAACCAAATAAATTCTGAAAAATTAGCGAAAATTACCCCCCCCCCCAAAAAAAAAAATGACGGAAAAACAATCAGAAAAGGACCCAAAGATGGAAAAAACCCCACCATGATCAACAAAATAGCTACCAAAAATTTGACCCCAACTCATCAAAAAATATCAAAAATTGAATGAACAATGACCCAAAAGGACCCAAAAATGTAAAAAAAAAAGATCAACAAAATAGCGACCAAAAATTGACCCCAACTCATCAAAAAATATCCAAAAAATGAATGAACAATGACCCAAAAGGACCCAAAAATGTAAACATAACCAAAAAACCATGATCAACAAAATAGTGACCAAAAATTGACCCCAACTCAACAAAAAATATCAAAAAAATGAACAATGAACCAAAAGGACCCAAAAATGTAAAAAAAAAACAAAAAACAACCATGATCAACAAAATAGCTAACAAAAATTGACCCCAACTCAACAAAAAATATGGAAAAATGAACAAACAATGACCCGAAAATGACACAAAAGGAACCCAAAAATGTAAAAAAAAACAAAAACAACCATGATCAACAAAGTAGCTACCAAAAATTGACCCCAACTCAACAAAGAATATCAAAAAACGAACGAACAATGACCCGAAAATGACCCAAAACGACCCAAAAATGTAAAAAACAAAAACAAACAAACCCCTACCATGATCAACAAAATAGCGACCAAAAATTGACCCCAACTCAACAAAAAATATCAAAAAAATGAACGAACAATGACCCGAAAATGACCCAAAAGAACCCAAAAATGTAAAACAACAAACAAACAACCATGATCAACAAAGTAGCTACCAAAAATTGACCCCAACTCAACAAAAAATATCAAAAAAATGAACAATGGCCTGAAAATGACCGAAAGGACCCAAAAAATGTAAAAAAACAAAACAAAAAACAACCATGATCAACAAAATAGCGACCAAAAATATCAAAAAATGAATTAACAATGACCCAAAAGGACCCAAAAATGTAAAAAAAAACAAAAAACAACCATGATCAACAAAATAGCTAACAAAAATTGACCCCAACTCAACAAAAAATATGGAAAAATGAACAAACAATGACCCGAAAATGACACAAAAGGAACCCAAAAATGTAAAAAAAAAACAAAAACAACCATGATCAACAAAGTAGCTACCAAAAATTGACCCCAACTCAACAAAGAATATCAAAAAACGAACGAACAATGACCCGAAAATGACCCAAAACGACCCAAAAATGTAAAAAACAAAAACAAACAAACCCCTACCATGATCAACAAAATAGCGACCAAAAATTGACCCCAACTCAACAAAAAATATCAAAAAAATGAACGAACAATGACCCGAAAATGACCCAAAAGAACCCAAAAATGTAAAACAACAAACAAACAACCATGATCAACAAAGTAGCTACCAAAAATTGACCCCAACTCAACAAAAAATATCAAAAAAATGAACAATGGCCTGAAAATGACCGAAAGGACCCAAAAAATGTAAAAAAACAAAACAAAAAACAACCATGATCAACAAAATAGCGACCAAAAATATCAAAAAATGAATTAACAATGACCCAAAAGGACCCAAAAATGTAAAAAAAAAACAAAAAACCATGATCAACAAAATAGCGACCAAAAATTGACCCCAACTCAACAAAAAATATCAAAAAAATGAACGAACAATGACCCGAAAATGACCCAAAAGAACCCAAAAATGTAAAACAACAAACAAACAACCATGATCAACAAGGTAGCTACCAAAAATTGACCCCAACTCAACAAAAAATATCAAAAAATGAACAATGACCGAAAAATGTAAAAAAAAACAAAAACTACCATGATCAACAAAATAGCGACAAAAAATATAAAAACAATGAACGAACAATGACCCAAAAGGACCAAAAAATGTAAAAAAAAAAACAACCATGATCAACAAAATAGCGACCAAAAATTGACCCCAGGTCAACAAAAAATATCAAAAAATGAACAATGACCCGAAAATGGCCCAAAAGGACCCAAAATGTAAAAAAAAACAAAAAAAAAACCCCAACCATGATCAGCAAAATACCTACCAAAAATTGACCGCAAAAAAATATCATAAATGAACGAACAATGACCTGAAAATGAACAAAAATGAATAAAAACGGACCCAACTACAACCAAAAAAAAACAATCGAACAACATCTTCAAACCAAAAACCCTGCAAAAGGCAAAAAAAAAAAACCGATGCAGTGTGCATACTTTGTCATCTTTTGTTGCATTCAGTTTCGGCTGCAATACACAATTCTGCGGCCTCAAGGGTTCAAATATTACACACTTCTCCTTAAGGACTGTGCCAACAGCAAAAGCTGTCAGATCATTGCTTTTGATCTTCTTAATCTTCTGCCTAGGTACATTTGTTATTGATTTATTGTCCTGGAATTCCTAAACTTCGCCTGCTTGGAATATTTTCCGTTTTTTACAATTCTGTTTATTGCCTCCATGTAAATAAATCCAACGCGGTCTTTTTCAAATGAGTCGTGTTGAGCAGTCGGGCAAACTGAGACGAGGGCTACTTCGACGCAAATTGCTCGTTTCAGGCTCCAAAGTACTGCAATTAGCGTTTCCAAGATAAACGGCACTATGTGTCGGAAGTAAGGCCGAAAGCAGACGCTCTTAGCCGTTCTGCTGGAAAACGTAAAAAAAAGGAAATAAGAAACTTCACAAAAAAATAGAAAATGAGAGCAGAAAATGGGTTTCTATTGCTCTTTGAGTCTCCATAAGGTTTCATTTACTTGTTCCTCCCCCTTCTGTCATTGTTTGCATGCTATCCTCAATACAACATGGAAACCTATCAATGTTTAGGTGCCATTAGTTGAAGCAGACACTGTTTTAAGGCCCACAAAATGCTCACTATTACGGTTCATTAGTTATTCCTCCTCCTTCTGTCATTGTTTGCATGCTATCCTCAACACAGTATGGAAACTTATCAATGTTTAGGTGCCATTAGTTGAAGCAGACACTGTTTTGAGGCCCACAAAATGCTAACTATTACGGCTCATTTACTTATTCCTCCCCCTTCTGTCATTGTTTGCATGCCATCCTCAATACAATATGGAAACCTATCAATGTTTAGGTGCTATTAGTTGAAGCAGACACTGTTTTGAGGCCCACAAAGTGATCACTATTACGGTTCATTTACTTATTCTTCCCCCTTCTGTCATTGTTTGCATGCCATCCTCAATACAACATGGAAACCTATCAATGTTTAGGTGTTATTATTTGAAGCAGACACTGTTTTGAGGCCCGCAAAATGCTACCTACTATGCTTTAGTTACTTATTCCTCCTTCTTTTGTCATTGTTTGCATGCTACCTTAAAGTATGGAAACCTAGATTTTTTAGAGTGGTTCTATTTAAAGCAGACACAGTTCTGGGGGCCACTAATTATGACATGTGACAGTTCAGTTAAGTTTTCCTTCCCCCTCTGTCATGGTTTGCATGTTAAAACAATAAATATGGAAACCTATTAATGTTTTGGTGATTTCAATTGGAGGAAATTGTTTTGGGACCTACAAAATCTCAAATGTAATGGTTTAGTTACTTATTACTCCCCTTTTGTCATTGTTTGTATGGTATCCTCGTTGAGTATGGTAACATGGACATGTTTACGTGCTATTAGTTAAAGCCAACACTGTTTGGGGGGCCATCAATTATGCAATGTGGCAGTTTGGTTATTTGTTCCTCCCCCTTCTGTCATTGTAGACACACTATCCACCTTAAAATATGGAATTCTGTAATGTTCAACTGGTTTTATTTCAAGTAAACACTGGTTAAGGGGTCACCAAATATTAAATGAGATGGTTTAGTTAATTGTTCCTCCCCTTCTGCCATTCTTTATGCTGTCCACATTCAAATATATTATAGAAATGTAAATATCTTTGGGTGGTTTTATTTCAACCATGAACTGTTTTGGGGCCAACCAATTACAAAATGTGACAGTTGTGTTACTTATTCCTCTTATTCTTTTGCATGTTATCCACCTTAAAATATGAAAATGTATAAACATTTGGGTGGTTTTAGTTAAAGGAGTCTATTTGAGGGGCACTGGTTATGTAATGGCACAGTTCAGTTACTTATTCCTCCCTCTCCTGTGATTGTGTGCATGCTATCCACCTTAAAATATGGAATTATGTAATGTTCAAGTGGTTTTATTTCAAGTATACACTGGTTAAGGGGTCACCAAATATTAAATGAGATGGTTTAGTTAATTGTTCCTCCCCTTCTGCCATTCATTATGTTGTCCACATTAAAATATATTATAGAACTGTAAATATCTTTGGGTGGTTTTATTTCAACCATGAACTGTTTTGGGGCCAACCAATTACAAAATGTGACAGTTCAGTTACTTATTCCTCTTATTCAGATTCAGATTCAGATTCAGATCTACTTTATTGTCATTCTAGTACACGTGTATACAGAACGAAATGTCGATGCATCTGACCCCCACAGTTTCCTTGAATGTACAGATATAAATAATGTTGTATTGTATTTTGGCTACGTATAGTATTTTACCATAGTGCCGATAGTGCAAGAAGAGTAGCTAACCAGATGTGCAAAATGGGCAGTCAGGTTAACAAGTCAGGTACACAGTAACATTAACACTGAAACAATAACGCTGTAATTACAATAGTGCAGAGAGCAATGTGCAAGGAGTGGCAAGCTATAAAAAAAAAACTGCCAGTAGTGCAAAAAGTCAGATTAGCAGCCGTTTAGATTTAAGTTAACTATATGTTAGATTGACCATTTAACAGTCTAATGGCCAGGGGGACTAGACTATTGCGGAGCCTGGTGGTCCTGCACCGCACACTGCAGTACCTCTTCCCAGAGGCTAGCAGAGTGAACAGTCCATGATGGGGGTGAGAGGGGTCCCCGGTAATGTTTTTAGCATGGGATAGGCAGTGCTTCTGGCCAATGTCCTGAATGGAGGGAAGTGTAGTCCCGATTATTTTCTCTGCTGTCCTCGTTACCCTCCTCACACTACCCCAGTCGGTAGCGCTGCAGCCTCCACACCACACAGAGATACAGCTGGTCAGGATACTCTCTATGGTGCCCCTGTAGAATGTAATGAGGGAGGGTGGGGGCAGGTGGGCTCTCCTCATCCTCCGCAGGAAGTACAGGCGCTGCTGTGCCCTCTTAACCAGTGATGCAGTGTTCACGGACCAGGTGAGTTTGTTTGTAATGTGCACCCCTAGGAACTTGATACTGCTGACAACCTCCACAGCCTTGTTGTTGATGCAAAGTGGGGCATGGTTGGGCTGGTTTTTCCTAAAGTCGACAATGATCTCTTTAGTTTTGTCGACATTCAGGACCAGGCTGTTGTCCCTGCACCAGCCCACCAACTGCTCCACCTCCTCTCTGTAGGCCAGGTCGTTGTCATCCCTGATGAGGCCCACCACTGTTGTGTCGTCAGCATACTTCACGATGTGGTTTGTGGCGGACCTAGGGACGCAGTCGTGTGTCATCAAGGTGAACAGCAAGGGGCTTAGGACGCAGCCTTGGGGGGAGCCCGTGCTGAGGTAGATGACATCTGAACTGTTCTGACCTATCCGCACTGATTGGGGTCTGTCACAGAGGAAGTCCAGCAGCCAGTTCCGCAGGGGGGTGTTGAAACCCAGGAGTCCCATTTTGTCTACCAGATGTTGTGGGATGATGGTGTTGAATGCTGAACTGAAGTCCAGGAACAGCATCCGCACATGGGTGTTCTTCTCCTCTAGATGTGTCAGGCTCAGGTGAAGCGCAGAGGAGATGGCATCCCCGGTGGAGCGGTTTGTCCTGTAGGCAAACTGAAAGGGGTCGAATGAGGAGGGGAGACTGGAGGTGATGTGCTCTTTAACCAGTCTCTCAAAGCACTTCATTATGATAGGAGTCAGTGCAACGGGCCGGTAATCGTTGAGTGATAAGATCTGGGGTTTCTTTGGCACTGGGATGATGTTGGCAAATTTGAAGCATGATGGTACTTTGGCTTGGTCTAGCGAGGTGTTGAAAATGTCTGTTAGTACACAAGCCAGCTGATCGGCACACTCCCTAAGTACCCGCCCCGGAATGTTGTCCGGGCCTGGAGCCTTCCTTGTGTTGACCCTTCTCAGGGTCTTCCTCACGTCAGATGAGTCCAGGTGGAGTGCTCTTTCGTCCTGATTTGGAACCGCTTTCGCTGCAGGGGTGCCGTTTTGTGCCTCGAACCTTCCAAAGAATTTGTTGAGGTCATTCAGAAAGTCCATGCTAGTGTTCTGCACTGGGGCGGTGGTTGGCTTGTAACTGGTGATGGCCTGAATGCCTTTCCACATATCCCTGGTATTGGTTGTGCTGAGGAAACGTTCCTGGATTTTTTGACTGTGCGTTCGCTTTGCTAGTCTGATAGCCCGGTTCAGGTTAGCCCTCGCTGATAACAGCGCCTCCTTGTCACCAGATCTAAAGGCAAGGTTCCGTACTTTTAGTTGTTTTCGTATTTCAGCAGTCATCCAGGGCTTCTGATTGGCACGGGTGCATATAGTTTTGTTATTGCTGACGTCTTCTGCACATTTACTGATGTAGGCTGACACAGAAATGGCGTACTCATCTATATTTATTTTGTTGTTGTAAGTGGCAGCCGATTTAAACATGTCCCGATCAGTGCAATCAAAGCAGTCCTGTAGTGCCTCCATTGCCCCCTCAGACCACACCCTCACCTGCTTCACTGTAGGTTTTTCTCTGGTCAGCAGGGGCTTGTATGCTGGAATTAGCATAATAGAAAGGTGATCTGATGAGCCAAGATGGGGGCGGGGGGCTGCTTTATATGCACCTTTGATGTTTGTGTAGGCCAGGTCTAATGTGTTATTCCTTGAAACAGTTCAGTTACTTATTCCTCTTATTCCTTTGCATGTTATCCACCTTAAAATATGAAAACCTATAAACATTTGGGTGGTTTTAGTTAAAGCAGACATTTTGAGGGGCACTGGTTATGTAATAACATAGTTCAGTTACTTATTCCTCCCTCTCCTGTGATTGTGTGCATGCTATCCACCTCAAAATATGGAATTCTGTAATGTTCAAGTGGTTTTATTTCAAGTAAACACTGTTTAGGGGGTCGCCAAATATTAAATGACATGGTTTAGTTAATTGTTCCTCCCCTTCTGCCATTCTTTATGCTGTCCACATTAAAATATATTATAGAACTGTAAATATCTTTGGGTGGTTTTATTTCAACCATGAACTGTTTTGAGGCCAACCAATTACAAAATGTGACAGTTCAGTTACTTATTCCTCTTATTCCTTGAAATAGTTCAGTTACTTATTCCTCTTATTCCTTTGCATGTTATCCACCTTAAAATATGAAAACCTATAAACATTTGGGTGGTTTTAGTTAAAGCAGACAATTTGAGTGGCACTGGTTATGTAATGGCATAGTTCAGTTACTTATTCCTCCCTCTCCTGTGATTGTGTGCATGCTATCCACCTTAAAATATGGAATTATGTAATGTTCAAGTGGTTTTATTTCAAGTAAACACTGTTTAGGGGGTCGCCAAATATTAAATGACATGGTTTAGTTAATTGTTCCTCCCCTTCTGCCATTCTTTATGCTGTCCACATTAAAATATATTATAGAAATGTGAATATCTTTGGGATGTTTTATTTCAACCATGAACTGTTTTGGGGCCAACCAATTACAATCTGTGACAGTTCAGTTACTTATTCCTCTTATTCCTTGTGACAGTTCAGTTACTTATTCCTCTTATTCCTTTGCATGTTATCCACCTTAAAATATGAAAACCTATAAACATTTGGGTGGTTTTAGTTAAAGCAGACAATTTGAGGGGCACTGGTTATGTAATGGCACAGTTCAGTTACTTATTCCTCCCTCTCCTGTGATTGTGTGCATGCTATCCACCTTAAAATATGGAATTATGTAATGTTCAAGTGGTTTTATTTCAAGTAAACACTGTTAAGGGGGTCGCCAAATATTAAATGACATGGTTTAGTTAATTGTTCCTCCCCTTCTGCCATTCTTTATGTTGTCCACATTAAAATATATTATAGAACTGTAAATATCTTTGGGTGGTTTTATATCAACCATGAACTGTTTTGGGGCCAACCAATTACAAAATGTGACAGTTCAGTTACTTATTCCTCTTATTCCTTGAAACAGTTCAGTTACTTATTCCTCTTATTCCTTGTGACAGTTCAGTTACTTATTCCTCTTATTCCTTTGCATGTTATCCACCTTAAAATATGAAAACCTATAAACATTTGGGTGGTTTTAGTTAAAGCAGACAATTTGAGGGGCACTGGTTATGTAATGGCACAGTTCAGTTACTTATTCCTCCCTCTCCTGTGATTGTGTGCATGCTATCCACCTTAGAATATGGACACCTATAAGTGTTTGAGTAGTGGAGGATACTGTTTTGGGGGCCACCGATTATCAATAATCACAGTCCAGTTACTTATTCCTCCCCCTTCTTCATCTCGGGGGTCAACTGAATGTTGAAAAACAGTCAACAACATAGGATTCCTGATGCAATCCATAACCCGGCCACGAAATATATCACAAAAAAACCGATGTTCCCGATCTTGTTTTTCAGCGATGTTGTTGTACATCAAAGATTGCGATTTACTAGGCAAAAGCATAAACAAACAAGCCCCTTAAAGAGCAAATTCCCAAGAGCGGCAATATTCCGAAACAAGAATCCAAACGAGCATGCGGGAGAATAAAAGCAGCGCCGACTCGCTCTTTTTCATCAATTCCTCTATTATCCAATCAGAATTTGAGCGGTATTAGTATCAGTCAACCTGACGGCAATCTGGTTTTATGTTCGTTAACTCTCGCTGAGTAATTACGCTCAATGAAGCCATCACGACTCTTTGATATGTTAATAATGTCGCTCGTTAAAACTCATTTCTTATGTCTTCTTCCGCGCAAAATAAACACTTCGTTTTGCTTTTTCCGACAATCTCTCGGGGGTAATGTTTGAAAGCAGTTGTAATGTACAGTAACCCTCGGGATACGGCGTTGCCACGTTTTCACTTTCAGTGTGGAAACACTTTCCGAAGGACTTGAACATTATTTGTACACTATACCCCCGGTGTCGGAAAGCATGTTTTCTGACCCTTTATAGGCCATTCCCTAGCGTACGACATCAAATACAAATTGTTGCAATATATGCACGGTAGACCCCGCGATAAGGTGACCCCACCATACGAGGCTTTTACTTTGTGATGTGGAAAAACCGTTATTTTTTTACTCTAAAGGATTTTATACATTTGACTATAAAGGATTTTATACCATTGACTACAAATTGTGTCTGTGAATGTGAATCTCCCTGCAGGGATGAATAAAGTATCTATCTATCTATCTATCTAGACATATCTATCTATCTATCTAGACATATCTATCTATCTATCTAGACATATCTATCTATCTATCTAGACATATCTATCTATCTATCTAGACATATCTATCTATCTATCTATCTAGACCTATCTATCTATCTCTCTATCTATCTATCTATCTCTCTATCTCGCTATCCCTCTATCTCTCTCGCTCTCTCGCACTCTCGCTCTAGACCTATCTCGCTCTCTCGCTCTAGACCTATCTCGCTCTCTCGCTCTAGACCTATCTCGCTCTCTCGCTCTAGACCTATCTCGCTCTCTCGCTCTAGACCTATCTCGCTCTCTCGCTCTAGACCTATCTCGCTCTCTCGCTCTCGACCTATCTCGCTCTCTCGCTCTCGACCTATCTCGCTCTCTCGCTCTAGACCTATCTCGCTCTCTCGCTCTAGACCTATCTCGCTCTCTCGCTCTCGACCTATCTCGCTCTCTCGCTCTCGACCTATCTCGCTCTCGACCTATCTCGCTCTCTCGCTCTCGACCTATCTCGCTCTCTCGCTCTCGACCTATCTCGCTCCCTCGCTCTCGACCTATCTCGCTCTCTCGCTCTCGACCTATCTCGCTCTCTCGCTCTCGACCTATCTCGCTCTCTCGCTCTCGACCTATCTCGCTCTCTCGCTCTAGACCTATCTCGCTCTCTCGCTCTCGACCTATCTCGCTCTCTCGCTCTCGACCTATCTCGCTCTCTCGCTCTCGACCTATCTCGCTCTCTCGCTCTCGACCTATCTCGCTCTCTCGCTCTCGACCTATCTCGCTCTCTCGCTCTCGACCTATCTCGCTCTCTCGCTCTCGACCTATCTCGCTCTCTCGCTCTCGACCTATCTCTCTCTCGCTCTCTCGCTCTAGACCTATCTCTCTCTCGCTCTCTCGCTCTAGACCTATCTCTCTCTCGCTCTCTCGCTCTAGACCTCTCGCTCTCTCGCTCTAGACCTCTCGCTCTCTCGCTCTAGACCTCTCGCTCTCTCGCTCTAGACCTATCTCTCTCTCGCCCTCTATCTATCTAGACATCTATGTATTCAGTTTAATGCAATAAAGATGTTCACTGACTGCTTTGGTTCAGTGTACAGTGGAAGGTCCAGGCTGTGTGGAATGTGAGACAAATTTCTGATAACAGAATGCCTGTGAGTGCTGACGCAGAAGGCCAGACGTCGGGGCGGAATATTGTGGAGCCCAGTCGACACGTCATCATGCGAGAAGAGAACCAATGAGAGAAAGCGAACATTAACTGCAGATGACACATAGCCAATAGGATGTCTTTGTTTTGTTTGTGAAATATATAAATGATCCCAGGCAACTTGGATGGTAGCGGTCTCCGAAGAAACATCTGCCACTGTGTGGAAATGCCAGCTCCTGGTCATTTCTCAAAAAACGAGCGCGCATAATTGTTGGATGAATGTAGGTCGTGTTTGGTTAATGGAGTCAGATAACTAATTCGAACAATTTGGTAAACTGTACATTTTGATAGTTAAATCCCAACAACCCCTCTTTATAGCATATTCTCCACTATACGACAACAACAACAACAACAACAACAGATTGTCAGGAAATGAATGCAGGTCTTTGGTATATGACGACCCTCCCTTGTGACATGTTTATTTTACTGTGCGGAATAAGATTCCCCCCAATATACAACATCAACAACAAACTATTATTTATGGCCAAAATTGTGCAGTGTTTGTGTGTAGAATAAGTTCCGATTTACATCAAAATGCCTGTCTCCTATTGGTTTGCGTCACGGCATCATGAAAATGACTATCTGCTATTGGCTGAACTACTTCCCACAATGTCCTTCTCTTTCCATTCAATTCAGAACCACCATCAACAAAATACTGTAATTTCTGTACTGTTTTTCTTAGCTATAGGTCCAAGGCATGCTGTGATGCTAAAGGCAGAGGCTAAAACATCATAACCATGGAAACAAAGCTCGTGCTTTACAAATACATTTGATTTGATTAAAAGCTTGGTAACCACCTTAATGACAACCCAAAGTGCTGTATAAAAAGTGTACAATAAACTATAAAACCCCCTCTTTAATCCCCACCCAACAACCCAAAACATGTAATACACAGACACACACAATGGTTGAAACAATAAAACAAAAATAAATAGAAATGATATATGATTATGACAAGGCACAGACTAACCCTGTGAGGAAAGGGACCTGAGGGAGGGTTATCCACACTCGTATGTTATGCTGATAGCCTCTGGAATTCAGCCATTGAACCACACCCTACCAATGTGGGCACCCAAATGAGGAAAGACTAAAATATAAAAATATAAAAACATAACACAAGTAAAACAATGCTTATTAAAAGAAACGTATGATAGAATAAAATAATAGAAGTTGATCGCCGATCGTTAGTTTTTTTTAAAAAACATTTTCAAAGGGCATGACAATCATTTAGAGTGGAAGTCTTAAAATCATTTTCAATTCTTCCTTCCCCTTCGGCATCCACCTGCTTCTTCACTAGACCAGCTCAAGTCACAACTGTTGGAATAATGTACATAAGTTATTCAACTTTACTATAATTTATGTGTGTTATATGTTTGCTTGAAATATTGTGGTTACATAATAGGATCTTCTCACAAGCAAAAGTTTTCCACTGCACCCTAGAGAGAACTAACGGTGTGAATCAGTTACAGATTTGACCCGCAGGCCGAGGTTATTTCCTGAAGATAGCGTGAAGAGAGTTAATCAGTCACATTTCAAATAACTCGTTGTTGGGCAAGAACTGGTTTCAACTGGAACATTTAACCTTGAAACGCACCACTTCCGTTTAGCAGTTGAAACCACATTGTAACTAGGGCGTTCCTTTTCTAAATAAAAGGCAAGCAGAGGGAAGACTGCTTTCGAGTGAGTTGGAGGATTGTACCCGAAGCAGTTTTCCGTTCACTTCCCTTGCAAATAAAACCATCCACAATTCCCTGTGTCTTTTTGTATGCAGGTTTTTGTTACAAGTGTTGGGTTGAACCTGACACAAACATAGTAAAAAAGGTTTTTCTTATGTTAGTACTTCGTATATGCTGTTTTGTAATCCTAGTTTTTATCAGGGTTATCAATGTTCTAATTAGCAAAGGTTTCTATACCCCCTATACGGCGATTTCACTTTGGAATTCCCATCAAATCCTTGGGGTCTACTGTTACATAAAGTATGCCTCGGAAAAAAAGATGTTTGCCCGAGAGCTTTGAAATTTTAATTTGAAATACGTTCTCAAAGCGAAGCACATTAACACCGCCCCGAAAGAACATGGAGTGCAAAATATTTGAAGCAGATGCTTCTTTGAAATATGAATTTCCACAAAACTCGTGAGTCCATTTGCAAAAAAAAAAAAAAAATCCATTGGTTTTCTCATTTATTTGCGGTTTTATTTCCTTCTTTGCAGGTGGTGCGGCACCCGTGCGAACACGTTTGACATTTGCCTCGGATTCTCAAGCCATCTGTGAGTTGCATTCAATTATCTCTCGGAAATCACATTCGCTATCGAGGGGAGGGAGATTGTTTGGCGTTTCTTTCTTTTTTTAAAATTTCTCTTTCTTTTATGGCCGTTAATTCCGGCATATGTCTATCTAGTGTTGGGAACTAATGATCAAATGTACCGTTTACCTAATTACCGTATTTTCTGCCCTATAGGGCGCACCGGGTTATAGGGCTCACCCCCAAAAAATAGTTTTTGGTCCTATATCTTCCATAGATAAGGCGCACCGGATTATAAGGCGCTACAATGGGAACGTGGACAAAACAGTCAGATGATTCAGTCCAACTGATTACCCCCTTAACATTCCCAAAGCTTGCAAAGAAGCAAATACGTGTCGTAGACACGTGCGGATGCGGTGTCCGTACGATGTCACTCAAATGCGTCATTTCAAATATCATTCGGAAGGTTAAAGTCTTGGGATTCGAGAAATGCCAACCATTCCTTAGTTTCTATTTTCTTTTTCGCTCGCAACTTTTCTGTGCATATGACAATAAACACTTGGAATTGAGTTTAATTCACTCAACTCATCACAGCAACGTCAAGATGGTTCTAAAACAAGATACCGGGAAAATATAAAGCCGCATAGCTCACCTAAGTTCTCACGTTCAATAATGTAACGCAATCATGGTCTTCTTACAACCGTGAGTGAAGTAAATCCAGGAGAGTAAAATGTTTACAAATACAGACTAATGAAACATGTTTCTTTATGGCGTAGTTTAGCAAGCTTGCTATTCAGTCATCTTTTTCGGCCAATTGCAGGGTTTGTTTTGGCCTTCTAGCCAATCCGAGGCTCCGAATAACTTCAGCCAATAGCGATCGATTTGACTGATGATTGACACATCTTTTTCGGCCAATTGCAGGATTTGTTTCGGCCCTCTAGCCTATCCGAGGCTCCGAATAACTTTAGCCAATAGCGATCGATTCAAATGATGATTGACACATTGGTTAGCCAATTAAACGTCGGTATATAAATCCCAGCATACACCGCGGACTACTCCACGTTCGGGGGAAAATCGAGTCGGCGGCCGTTGCGTAAGTTGCGAGACCTTGCGACTTAATATTGATCCATAAATAAGGCGCACTGTATTATAAGGCGCATGGTCAGCTTTTGAAAAAAATTGAGACTTTTAGGTGCGCCTTATAGTGCGGAAAATACGGTAGTTATCTGACTCCATTAACCAAACACAACCTACATTCATCCAACAATTATGCACGCTCATTTCTTGAGGGAAAAGATGAACATTTTCACACGGGGGCAGATTTAATTTCATTAACAATTTAGCTAAGTGTACTCCATCGAAAACGGCCGAATTAGTGACGTTGGAGTCTGTGGGAAGCCTTCTTCCGAACTCCTTTAGCTTTTTATTATTGGCTCACGTCTCCCCGCAAGATGGCGTCTCGGCTCCTCACATGGGCGTGCCAGTTGTTTGCGCGCCTTGAGGTCTGGCTCTTCTACTACAGCGCCTGTCGTTCAGCGTCAGCAAATCCACGAGTCCCGTTATCAAAATTTCCTAGTCAAAATATTACGCATTTCGAACAGCCTGCCGAGTCAGTGAATATCTACTGCATTAAACTCATCTCATCTCATTAGCTGCACCGCTTATCCTCAGTAGGGTCGCGGGGGTGCTGGTGCCCATCCCAGCAATCATCGGGCAGTGGGCAGGGGACACCCTGAACTGGTTGCCAGCCAATCGCAGGCATGTAAATTTGTAGTCAATCGTATAAAATCCTTTATAGTCAAATGCATAAAATCCTTTACTAGCTATTTGTACCAAAGCCATATCCTCCTACTGGGAGGTGGCGAGAGTCAAGAACACACTCACATTCACCAAATATTCATTCCACTTTCCTCTTCCCAACCTAACACTGAACATTGCCCACAGCGCTGCAAGGGGTAAGTTCCTGTGCCCTATCATCAGTAAAGAGGCTTGATAGCAACACTTGTTATTTTACATGTACAGTTTGCATATTTTATCCAAAAGAAAGGGATTTGTACACCGTAAATCCCGTCTTTAAAGCGTTTGACCTTTCATAAGCACGCTAGTTGACTGGTTTCCATGGTGGGTTAATAACATTACCGTTTAATATGTACTTGTACATAAAACAGCTTTCCAAATTGATGTTAAGTATGTGTAAATTTGCTTGTTCTGTATTATCAATGTACAGTATAATATTCAATTGCATAGTGAATTTCTTGCCTTTAGCAATAGTTGACTAGGGATAATGGATTGCGGCCAAAACAGTGCAGTTAATTTTCAAACAGACCACAATGGTATGTTTCAACGGCTATAAATGAGGAAAAATGCGCTCTGCCAACCCCTGCTCTCAGCATTAGTCAACCGGGGATAATGGATCGCAGCCACAACTGTGCATTTCACTATTGGTGGGACAGAAAAGCACGCCTCCCGACCAGGGTTGGGTAGGGTTACTTTAACTTGATTACTTCTAATGACTTTTGGATTACTCCAATATCAAATATGCTAATAAAAGACAAAAGAAACTAAATATGAATAAAATGACAAAATTTTGTGCAGGCTTGGGGAGTAACGGAATACATGGAACGGCAAAAATGATGTTGGCAAGCTGTTTGGATTTATTTTCATTTTCTTTCTGTCGCATTTTATGTTAGTTTTGCCGGAGATCAAAAAGATCAAAGCCAGGAGAGAAAGCTTACCACGTGTTGTGAGTCATCATTTTATTCATATTTAGTTTATTTTGTCTTTTATTAGCATATTTGGTATTGGAGTAATCCAATAGTAAGTGAAAGTAATCCAGTTAAAGTAACCCTACCCAACCCTGCTCCCGACACAAGTCCCTTATGGCGGTCCCCTCTTGCAGAAACATGGGATTGGGGATAATGAATCTTGGCCGCACAAGTGTAGTTCATTTTAAAGGGCTGAATGGTGGGGGAAAAAAAGCTGGCAGGCAGGATACAAATTCATTATCTCAGCACCTG
Organism: Urocampus carinirostris; assembly: GCF_059441175.1. Taxonomy (NCBI): domain Eukaryota; kingdom Metazoa; phylum Chordata; class Actinopteri; order Syngnathiformes; family Syngnathidae; genus Urocampus; species Urocampus carinirostris. Next base: position 13,640,717 of record NC_142368.1, read on the forward strand.
TTTGAACCAAAATAGTGAAATGAATTTTAGGAAGAAAAAACCTGCAAAACAGCCGTCAGACCAAACACAAACGCGCTCTGACTATTCCCTCCTCACAGCAATACGCGATCAAGGATAATGAATCGAGGAATATTTTTCAACCTGTGAAGTTTTTACTTTTTCCCCTATAGCGGGGTTCTGTTCGGATGGTTCACTCTACTGCAAAAAGGAGAAAAAGAGGCCTTCAAAGTACAGCGAGGAATCAAGTGTTTCACGGATCCGAGTGGAAATAAGCAGGGGTGTCATTTTAGCTGGGGGTCTAATGCTAGGATAGAAATCTCACGGGGGCCAGACTAGTAGAAAGGATGTAAGAGAGGGAGGAAAATATAATGGAAGAAAGATCGATAAGAGAGTGAACAAAGGAGATACATAGTTAATAAGGGGGAAAGAAGGAGTGAGCACAGTAGAGAGAGCAACATTAAGAGAGAAAAGAGAAAGTCAGAGAGAGAGAGCAAGAGAGCAGAGATGGAAAAATGGAGAGAGCAAGAAATAGCGAGAGAGAGATGGAAAAAAGGAGAGAGAAAGAGAGAGAAGGAAAAGAGTGAGAGAGAGAGAGAGAGAAATTGAAAAAGGGAGGGGGAGAGAGAAAGAAATGGAAAAAGGGAGAGAGAGAGAGACAGAAATAGTAAGAGAGGGAAATAGAGAAAGAGTGAGAGAGAGAGAAATAGTGAGAGAGGGAAATGGCAAGAGAAAGAGAGGGAGAGAAAGAAAAATATTGAGAAAGGGAAGAGAAAGAGAGAGAGATAGAAAAAAGGAGAGAGAGAGAGAGAAATCGAAAAAGGGAGAGCGAGAGAAATGAAAAAAGGGAGGAAGAGAGAGAGAAATGGAAAGAGAGAGAGAGAGAGAAATGGAAAGGGAGAGAAAAGGAAAGAGAGAAGGTTTATAAACTCAGAGGGGAGAGAGAGAGAGAGAGATGGAAAAAGGGAGAGAGAGTGAGAAATAGCAAGAGAGAGGGAGAGAATTAGAAATAGTGAGAGGAGGAAATAGCGAGTGAGAGAGCGAGTGAGAAAGGGAGAGAGAGAGTGAGAGAGCGACAGATGGAAAGAGAGAGGGAGAGCGAGAAATAGCGCGCGAGAGAGAGAGGGAAAGAGAGAGAAATGGAAAAAAGGGAGAAACAGAGAGAGAGATATGGAAAAAGGGAAAGAGAGAGAGAGAAATTGAAAAAGGGCGAGAGAGAGAGAAATGGAAAAAGGGAGGGAGAGAGAGAAATGGAAAAAGGGAGGGAGAGAGAGAAATGGAAAAAGGGAGTGGGAGAGATAGAAAGAAATGGAAAAAGGGAGAGAAAAGGAGAATTGGAAAGAGAGAGAGAGAGAGAAAGAGAGAGAGAGTGAGTTATGGAAAAAGGGAGAGAGAGAGAGAGAGAAATGGGAAAAGAGAAGAGGAGGACAGAAGAGGTGGGGGAAGGTGAGAGGGGAAAGCAATAGAGAGAAGGGGAAAGAGAGAGATAGAGAGTTTCTTTGCCCGAAGCAACTAGCTTCGATGACATCAAGTGGACATATTTCGAACTGCAGCCCATTTCTCTTTTGCGCTTCTTTCGGCGAGCCGGATGAAAACCCTGGGCTTGCCCGCGGGCCTCATGTCTGACACCACGATTCCAACCTATAGTTAAAAAAAACTCAAGAAGATGAAATCCAGCGTTCCCGGTGCGCGCTGTTCTTTGAAGGCAGGTGGAGTGAGACGGCATAATCACCGATCCCTTCCCGGCCCGATAAGAAGCAATCTTCAATGCCCGGCCAAAATGGAGCGCTAATCTACGTGACATCACCGTTTCTTTGAAACGCTTTGAGAGACGGGCCACTAATCTGCCGGCGGAGACACGCTGTTCTCCGTTAGATGAGCTTTTTCGTCTCTCGTTTTCCTCTTTGACGCACATTGAGGAACTTTGACGTAAACGGCCCTCAGATTCAACCAAAGCAACCCTGAAATGATGGCATTTTTCAAAGGACAGGATAACCGTAAATATGATGAAAAACACAAGTTATGTATATTCTTAATGTGGAACAAAACGAAAATGTGAACAAGGCATTGCCTTATACGCAGAGACAGAAATATGACAAAAAGGGAACTTTATTGCATTCGTTGAGCAACGTTCAAGCCACGTTCGAAATTCGTTCAAGATACGCTGGGCTTGATAATGTGTTCAAAAAGACCTCGTGATGTTTTTCTCGGAATCTAAAGTGTTTTTTCCGGCCCCGACTCGCTCAGTCAACATCTTGTGACTTATTGTATCAACATTATCTCATAACATCCTGCCAGATGTCTGCACACCAGGCTGCTGACTTACAGTTGATCCACAACAGCACTGTGTCATTGTATGTGTGCATGAGTATTTTTGTCGAATAATATATCTGGGCAGAGAGCAGCCCATGGTTTTCTGGGCTGAGTTGATGACCCTCCATATGGTTTTACTGTTGAAGTGCAAGCTTGCAATTTCCTCCACACTGTAGTTTTATTTTTGTAGTATTTTTGTGGTGTTTTTTGCAGTGTTTTTTAATTTTTGATGTGGTCCCAGCAGCCAGTTGCGGCCCCTGTGGTGACAGTTTGAGGCCCCTGCCTTAATATGAAAGTCTAAAGGGACAGTGTGTATTATTGAGCGACTCCTGGTGGGAAAACATAAGTCATCAAAACAATTATTGATTTACAAAATAAGCAAAAATACATAAACTGTTGAATAAAAGTCTGTTTTAAAATACTCAGAGGTAGAGAAATGTGCATTTAACATAAAGTTGGCCTCATTTAGAAGGAGCTGGCATTATTGTCGGCCATCTTGTTGCTACACGGTACCCCCCAAAACAAAAAAAATATATATTTCCCTTTTCTTTTTTTCCTTGTTTTTGTCTGGATTCTTCTTTTTTACTTAGTTGTCATCTTTTTCTCTTATTTTTCTTGCTTTCTTGTTTTTTTCCCTTTATTTACCCCCCTATCTTTTTTTTTTGTTTTCCCTTTTTTGTCATTTTCGTCATTTTCTTTTTCCCTTATCTTGTTCATTTATTTCCTGGGCGAGGCTGGGCAAAAAAGGAAAAGGTCAACTTTGTGTTTTTTCCTTTTAGCACTCGTTTTCCGGTTGCACAGTCGATAAAGCAACATCAAGTAGTCAAATAATACACACTGTCCCTTTGATGTAAGTGAAGCCCATGTAAGTTATGGATTCATTTATTACTGATAGATTTATTTTCACTAATTTCAATAATTCTTGATATTTTACAGCATGGTGTGCTAGGTGCACGAAAAAAGCGTAAAATCATATAGAGTCATCAACACAGCCCAAAAAGCATTGGGCTTCTGTCTGGTTGCACATTGCCGGCTCTCATTACCACCGTAAAACCTTACAGAGCCATCAACACAGCCCAGAAACTCATGGGTTGTTCTCTGCCCTGGCTGGAGGACATTGCTGACTTGTGCTATCAGGGCAAATCTTTACAGAGTGTTATCAACACATCCCAGTAAACCCTGGGCTGCTCTTTGTCCAGTCTGGACAACATTGCCGGCCCTCACTTCCACAGCGTACAGTACATTGATATAAATACTATTACATTCTATTCTAGTACAACAAAGGTTGTGAAGAGGAGTCTAGGTAATCTGGTTTTAGTCTGCCAAGTCCGGTTCTCGTAAAAATGGCTTGAATGTTTCTCTGGTCTGGAGTTTTCAAGTCAAGTCATTTCTATTTGTATAGCCCTTAATCACAAAGCGTCTCAAAGGGCTGCACAGGTTATTGCAACCCACAGACTATTATTACAGACTATTAGTACACCATCCCCTGATCTAAAACCTACATGAGGGCAAGGAAAAACTCAAAAACCTCAACATGAGGAAAATGAAGAGTTTGCAAACCAAGAAAATCTCTAGAAAAGACTAAAAAATCTCGCATCTGTATCCCCTTACAAATTGGGACAAAATAGTTTGTCCTGGATTGTCCGCAAGTAGGAACTGGAAAATCCGAGAAAAACTGTTTAGTCTGGCACTTCTCAACAGTAGTAGGGTCAAAGAACCAGTGACTGCTGGTTTTCAGGTCTTAGTAGTTCTTGGATTGATTTGATTGAAGGATGAAAGATCTCAACAGCAGAGTCGGATCTCTTCTTTTACTTGTGATCAGTCAACGGCTCAGTCCTTCTTCATTTCTATCACTCCGGCCCTTCGTCTTCACCGCACCGACCAGGTTAGGAGATTATAAAACACCCCCTGGATTCAGTTCAAAGTTTTTGCCTTAGACTATGGTCTTGCATGCCTCTGTCATCAAGTGATTACTCTGGGGAGTATAACGACCGCATTAATCCCTCCGAAATTGATTAAGTTTGAGTGAACCTAAATGGGTCTTTTAAAAAAATCTGAAGGGTAGCCATTACCCAAGTCGATCAATTATCTTCTAGAGACAGGGTAGGGTCTGGTAAAGACTTTCTGGAAAACTGACAAGTCCAAATTATATTTATTTGAAAAATGATCCTTCATTTCTGGTTTCAAAAAGGGGGGTATTTTCGGAAGTGAGAAAAAGACCGAGGCCATCAGATCCATTCTGTTCGAGTAAGGGGACTAGTCCATACCTGTCGAGCTCCACGGCTCCATGCCCTTACAAACTGTCGTATTTTCCCTTACAAAATAATCTAACACCATATATTGTTTTTCAAACGTGTTTATTTACCGTAAATTCCGGACTATAAGCCGCTACTTTTTTTCCAAATGTTCAGCCCTGCGGCTTATTCAGTGAAGCGGCTAATTTATGGAATTTTTCTCACGGCCACCAGTGGCGCGGGAGTTTGAAAGGTACGATTAAGACCAGTAGAATACGTGCGCCAAGAAAAACTGCAATCTCTAAGTTTAAGCATATATTTTCTGTAAAGGTAAGATACGTTCCGACACTGAGAAGATGCTCTTGATGGCGATAGTTAAGAGATCTAAGTTGAAGACAACCCACCGTGAACTTCACCTTTACGGGATGCTTTTTCTTCACAGGTATGTTTGATACATTGCGAGCGTGATCCTACTAGCGTGTTGGTACCTTTCAAAGGCACGGTTTGGGATGAAAGTTATATTATTATTATTATTAAAGCTTTGAAAACTCTCTCGGTGTACTGTCTTTCTTCGTAAATATGTGTAACCATGTATAATATGTATTTGCAACTGTATATTTTTGTAATGTATGTATTTTAGAGATTTATTCTGTTATGTGTTTTATGGACCAATCAAAAATAAGGGGCGGAGCAAACGCGAGCTGATGGGAAATGTGGTAAAGCTGAGTTACCGGTAGATCTGTCTGTTTTCGCAGCGGACAATATTGGATATATATTTTTCCCACCCTTTGGAAATATACATTTTGTTTCCTTGGATTACTTTCAACGGGACCCCGACTTTACAAGTCTGCATCATACCTTAATTACGGGTATCATTTTCCACTCTTGATGCCGACTGAGGTCCTGGAATTGAGTACTTTATAAAAGAGCATGCTACTTACCTGGCAGGGGAGATACCATGATCATGAAGGTGGGCTGTAAAGCTAGGAACTTACCTTATCTTTACTGTTTAGGACCTAACAAGGCTGTAAAGCTAGGACCTTATCTTTACCGTCACAAAGCTATGATCTTTGATTTTTGCAACTCGGAGATGGCATAGGAGCTTGCTCTGTCCACTCCACGCAACGGCCCGGTATTGCAGTACCTCCGGGAACGGTGCATTCGCAATGATTGCAGCAAGGCTTTAGGGCTAGGACCTTAGCTTGGCCTTTTGGCTGAGAGTAAGTGTCCCGGCTCCTAGGCTTTGTAGCGTATTATGAACTGACCGATAACGGATAATGGATAATGATTTATGAACAAGCTAAATAACCCTTAAAACCCCTAAAACCCCATGCTGTAATCGTGAAATGGCGCATAGACCGATAACAGAAAATGGATAATGAATAAAGAAGATAGAACAATAACCCTTAAAAAATCCTCTAATTGATAAAGAATATAGAATAATATACCTTACCTTGCGTTTTTCCGTACAGATTTTCTTCTACGTCGTACACGTCTTAAAATGCATAATAAACATACTTTGTATGGCAAAACTGTACAGGTTGACAGGTATGCTAGTCTGTTGACACCTTTGATATTGCTAGGATACTTATTTTGAGTAATCTGGAAAATGTAACCATTAAGTTAGACTTGTAGCTGCCCACCTAAACTCATTGCCGGGGACTTGAGACTCCACCACAATCTGGGACCTTAAGACCTGGATTCTTGTTATAGGGAATTGCGACTTTATTTGGAACCTAAAGAGTATTTAGCTTACAGGACAAGAACTTGACACTGATATTTACTCTAGAGCTCTTGTTGGTAATAGGAATGATCTGAGAGGTGTTGTAAAAGGATAGTGGGATGTTTGGATGTGACCTAAGGGATGGGCAGGGCACCTGTATGACGCGGCAGGGGTAAACCAGTGAAAGCTGTCGGGCCTTCCTGTTGAACAGAAGAGTGTGTTGTGACATGGCCGTTTTCTTGTGTCCCGTTTCATCTGGAGGGACGAAAGCATGACTGACTTGGGTGCCGAGGTGCCTAACTTGTTTGGGCATTTGGGTTGGCCATGGTCCCAAAAATGTTTGTATGTGTTTTTTAGCAATAATAACACAAAGTTAACCATAGTTCTAGACGCAATATTCTTAATCTCCCGCACCACTCATACCCCACCCTCCTCATCTCTGTATTCTGCCAGGAATGTTTTTTTGTATTTATATTTGAACACGTGAATAGTTGGACATTGTTTGACTTCGTCTTGTAAATTGTTCCAAAGTTTGACTCCACACACAGACACACACATACTTTTCCTGGTGGTTCTCACCTTTGGGATTATGAATTCACTACAGCCCCTTAAGGTATAATTTCCCTCTTTCCGAATGAATCATTTATGGATGTTTTCTGGCACCATGATTTTGTTGACCTTAAATAGCAGTTGTGCAGTGAAAACATTTACAAAATCATCCAATTTTAATAAAGTGGATATCCTACCCTGTGTATGGTTCTAATTGCACGTTTTTGGAGTATAAAAAGGGGCCGTAGGGAACGTTTGTAATTATTGCCCCAGACTTTTGCACAATATGTTAAGTATGGCGGAATTAGAGAACAATATAAAAAATACAATGCATTATAGTTTAAAATGATTTTAGCTTTATATTTAGGGGTCAGAGAAAGACAGAGGAGATCGGATCCATCCATTTAGCCCCCAGTGACCATAAATCTGTCCGGGTGGGCGGGCTGCTGTTTGTTAATAGCACCGAGCAGGGAATTTGGTACTCTGCTAATATTAGCATTCAGTGAAATGTAAACAGCCATCACAATGACAACAGTTGGTACCCTCCGGATACTGCTTGAACCTCTACATCGGTTGAGCAATGTGTTTCGACGGTCCTACAATTTTTTTCTCGTACTGTTTATCTTGTAACCGTTTTTTTTTTACAAGCAACCCGAGAAAACAATTTAAAAAGGACGTCTTTGCAAATGATTTTGCCCCATCGTAAAAAACAAAGACAAAAAAGAAAAAACAGAAATAAGCACAACTTGACTTGAATATACAAATGCCGTGAGAGCGATAAGAGTCCGCCCCCGCCGCTTCTGCGCTCTTTCAATAAACTATCTGGCAGGCCCTCAAAGTTGAAAGGCCAGGCTTTTTTTTCTCATCTCCGCCATTTCAGTTTGAGAGGCTGAGGTGAAGCCATTATTGAACTCTATGATCTAAGACTTGATATGGTGTCCCTGCCCCGCATAAGCCGGCCTGAAATATGGCAGGTTGATCCGGGAACTCCGAGCTTTGCTGATTGTACAATCCGTTCTCCGGGGGCGGCGACCGGCCAGCCGACTTGAACTCCGTGGCTTGTTTATAAAGAGAGTCTGCGATTACTCAAACGGGAAGATGGCTTCTCTCTATTTTCAGGTCTGCTGTCTCGGTCACCTTGTCCGATAGCCCTGACTTCCTGAAGCCTAAGGGGCTTGCACCAAAAAGTAATTCATGCAATCTTTTCAGATTTAGTTTTGTCCATCCTTTCTTTTCGAATAATTCAGGTCTGGGACACTAGGGCAGCAGCCTCAGCAGGAAGGCCCAGACCTCTCTAGCCCTCCCGAAGCGTTCCCAGGTCAGCCTAGAGACACAGTTCCTCTAGCATGTCCTAAGTCTTCCCCGGGGTCCACTGATATTGGGACTTGCTGGAAACACCTTCCGTAACCAGCCACTTTGTCCAGAATGTCCAAAAGATTCTGAGGCGCTCACAGGTCATCTGAGAGCCATAGCCTCTCCAGTGTGTCCTGGGTCGTCCCCGGACTTCTTTTTGGTGGGACATGTCTGGAACATCCTACTCTCTCCAGCCAGTTCGGCATGCTCATCCTATGGAATTTCGAGAGGTTCCCCGGCGAGCTTAGATATGAAGTCTCTCCAGCATGTTTTGGGTCGTCCTCTGGGCTTCTTCTGGTGGGACATGGCTAGATAACCCTTCGATCCCTAGCCAATTTCCCCAGCTCATCCAACAGATCCCCTGGCATTCCCAGACCAGCCTAGAGACGTAACCTCTCAGCGTCCCTGGAGACTTGTTGGTAGAACATGCTGGGAAAACCTCCACAGGGAGGTATCCAGGAGGCATCATTACCTGATGCCCAAGCCACCTCACCTGGTTCATCTTACTAAACCAAAGATATAAGTTATATCTTAAATTATATCTTGGGTGGTCTCCAGGGCTTCCTGCTGCTGGGAAGCACCTGGAGCACCTTCTTATCCCCAGTCACTTCATCCAGATCATCCGAAGGGATCCCATAGCATTATCATACCAGCCTAGAGACGTATCCCCCCAGCATGTCCTGGGTTCCTTCCTGGGGCTTCCTGCTGGTGGGACATGCTTGTAACACCTCACAAGGAAGTTGTCCAGGAGGCATCCTTAACAGCCCCGTCAGTTGATTCCTTTTACTCAAATGTATAACTTAATAGCAGAGCATTCGGAAAGCCATTTTTCCGTGGTCAGTCATGAGAGTAGCATTCTCGGCAGGGAAACCCAAGCCTATTCATTTAGCTTGTCTGATGGGATCCTGAGGTGTTCCCTGGTCAGCCTAGAAATGCAGTTTCTACAGCGTGTCATGGGTTGTCCCTGAGGTCTTCTGCAGGTGGGACACTCAGATGTCTGAGCTATCTCAACAGGCTCCTCTAAACGGTGGGGAGGTTCTTATATCTAATCGAAACCCCTCAACCGCACACACCAGCTTAGACTCTTTAGGATGAAAAACGGGTACAAAAAAGCCTTCAACAAAACATATCAGGCAAAAAGACGTTTGATAAAAACCCTTCATGTACATCAGACATGGACTTTTTAATAAGATCTTTCTCGTCTATGAGATCTGACAATCTGTGATGCCAACTGAGGGAAAAAAAGAGCGATTCACCCAATTAATTTACCAGAGCCGATCATAAAAAGGATGAAAAGCCGGCAACCGAGTGGTCAGCCTTGCAGTTCATTTAATTAAGTAGAGTGCGTACGTGAAACAACTGTTTTATGACGATGACACAGATGACGACGCTATATAGAAGGACCGCGAGGACATTTTATCGACAGTCTTAATACACGACAATAGCATTCGTGGAAACTTTTGTATGAGGAGCTAATAGGGGTTGCATCAAAGTCAAAACAACGCTAGCATACAATGCTAATGATGGACTGGTTGCAGTCTGGTTTTCAGCAGGTTTTACTTTAAAGGGACACAAACATGATAATAGATGGACATAAAAGCAGCAGTGTGGGCTTTAACTGAGGAGTGATCAAGTGGACATGCGGGACACGAGCAATTGGATGTTTGCTAGCTAAGGTAATGAGCCGATTTTGTGACTATTCTTCTCCTGGGGACTGTAGAGGTTTTTTTTTTTTCCTCAATAAATACAGTTTGTGTCAGGCTTTTTTGTTTCTGATTGATTACATTTTGCTAGCTAGATACAGAACTTGATCGCTAACTAGCTAACTGCCTAAATAGTCGTTTGAAAACATTTTTAGTTCAGTAGGTTGAAAATAACTAACGTAAATTCCGGACTATAGCGCGCACCTGATTATAAGCCGCACCCGCCACATTTTAAAAGGTAAACCGATTTTGTACATACACAAGCCGCACCTGTATATAAGCCGCATGCGCCCACATTAAAAAAATGTAACACAAACACAAAATTAATCCAAACCCGACTTCAAGTCCAGCGATTGAAACTAAATGTCCTTCATTGAAGTAAAAGAGTCCAAAAATCACAGCCGGTAAAATGAACGGAAAATGATACCGGTACTTAAGGTTTGATGCAGACCTGCAGAGTCCGGGTACCCGTTGAAAGTAATCCAAGGAAAAAAAGTGTATATATCCAAAGGTAAGGGTGGGAAAAATATATCCACTATTGTCCGCCGCGACAACAAACAGGTCTCACCTTTACCCCACTTCCCGTTACCCCACCGTTTGTTCCGCCCCTCTTTTTCAATTCACCCGTGCAAAATATATCAGAATAAGTGTCTCAAATAAATACAAATAAATACATTACAAAAATATACAGTTGCAAATACATATTGTACATGGGTTACACATATTTACAAAGAAAGACAGTACACCGAGAGAGTTTTCAAAGCTTTAATAATAATATTAATATAACTTTCATCCCAAACGGTGCCCGTGACAGGGGAGTTAATGGTAGCAACACGCTAGCAACATGCTAGCAACGCGCTCGCAACACAGTGAACGGGTCTGTTAAAAAAACATACCATACTTGTAAAAATCACGGTAAACTGTCCTCATCTTCCTCCTTAGGACTGAAGCCATCAAAGTCGTCTTCGTCAGTGTCGGAAATTCAATTTTGCTAACTCGCCTCCTAGCTAGTTTTCTTTTTCTCCATAAACCAAACTAAGATGCTGACTCGATTTTAAGTCACGATACCTTTTTAGCGAGCTAATGTCCAAATTCTTATTATTTTTTTTTATACCGTTAAGTTATATTTGCTCAATAGTTGGCAAATAACTGATCAGGTTAGCAGGGGAGGGATTAAATTAAATTACCTCGTATGCTAGCTAACTTGCTTGTAAAGTTTAGGTCCTTCATTTTCACGGACATAATTGCACATGCTCTCAATGCACTGTATTGTATTGTTGCAGTTTTCTCTATCCGGAGAAGGAATTAAAGCCTCAATAACACATCCCCTGTGGTTGTGGTCCTTCTTTGGTGGTTTAACTCTGTCATATCGATCATGCTACATATTGTAATAGAGTACTTAAGTTTCGTCATAGCTCTACCTGGCTTCTACTTGCGTCCAGTGTTCCGGTTCTGTTTTCTTGTCTGTTTAGTTTATACGGATATTTGTTTTTACAACATAATCTGTGATTAAATCGAAATAAGAAAGTGTATCCCTTTAATATAGTTTAGACGGTCACAAATTTGTCAGCTCTGCGATGTGTTTTCCCGGCAGGCTGGTGTTTTATTGTTTTTTTTTTTTGTATTGTAAAGCATCAGATTCGGATGCAAAATCTGGCATCAGAGATGTATCAGGCAGCACACAAAGAGCGTTTTATTTTCCCACCTCGGATCAGAGCAGCCAACATCATTTGTTGTGTTGGGAAAGAGCTGAAAATAAAACATGGTGTTTTTTTGTGTTTTGTTTTTATCATGAATTGAGTCACCATCTGTTATCACACTCTTAGGGTAAGGTGTTTTTTTTTCCATTTATTCAGAACATATTTTTGACGTCTTTAGCTCTTATTGGCATTGAATGAAATCAGTAAGGAAAAAAGTAATTACTGTAATTCTTTGTTTACCGTGTTTAATCCTGCAATATGCAAAAAATCGTGAAGTAGTCCCCTCTCATTTTTAATATGAGCCCATGATTTCCTGGCCTGTGTTGATGACTCTGCAAGGATTTTCTGTCTGTAACCATGCACCTAGAATACCACACTGTAATGCTTTACGACATTATTTGCAGGGTTGGGTAGGGTTACTTTAACTTGATTACTTTCAATTACTTTTGGATGACTCCAATACCAAATATGCTAATAAAAGACAAAAGAAACTAAATAGGAATAAAATGACTCAATTTTGTGCAGGCTTGGAGTAACGGAATACATAGAACTGCAAAAATGATGTTGGCAAGCTGTTTGGATTTATTTTCATTTTGTTTCTGTCACATTTTATGTTAGTTTTGCCAGAGATCAAAGCCAGGAGAGGAGGCTTACCACGTGTTGTGAGTCATCATTTTATTCATATTTAGTTTTTTTGTCTTTTATTAGTATATTTTGTATTGGAGTAATCCACAAGTAATTGAAAGTAATCCAGTTAAAGTAACCCTACCCAACCCCGATCATTTGTCTGTGGTAAATACGTACCTAAACACACAAAACATGCGCAAACACACATGAAAACAAATACACGAAACCACACACAATTAGCCGTGTTTAGGTAGTACAAACAACCGCTCGCTTTTGGTATAATAAAGTCAAACTTGAGATGAAATGTGACGGAAGAGAATATACTTACGTCGCATCTCCGAGTTCCTCCATGATAAACTGAGTGCCACATAAAAAGGGGGTGAGGTGGGAGGAGTTAAAGGAGAGGGGGTGAGCGAAGCGGTAACTCACCATGACTAAGTATTGTGTCAGGGCCTCCCCTTCACAATAAGAGTGTCCACACCGTGTCCTCAGTTGACATAAGCTCACGCTCAATGGCGTCAAGTCAATAAATGCTTTTATTGAGAAGGTATGGTATATTTTTTAGACCCGCGAAGTTCTGAACCCGCAAAAGTGGAACCGCGAACTAGCGAGGTTCCACTGTATTTACAAGCGGTTCACAACATTTCAAATTCATGACTAGATTGACTAGGGCAACGGCGGAGCACACGAGAAAAAAAAGGTATATTTTAAAAGCGGGCCGTTTTTCACCCGGTCGTAAAAATGAAAGCGTTTAACAAGACGGGCGCTCTAGGAACTAAGGGGCCGTCTTGTAAGACGTTGCCAGATATAAAAGTGCAGCGAAAGGCAAAGACGCATTGACGTACAACACAATCAATGTCCAGTCAAAGGACTACAACACCCATCGACGCACGCCGCTTCAATTTCCAGACCTTTAATTGCTTTTCCTTTCCTCGTTCCTCCCCCGCGCGTGCTTTTGTTTTATCGTTTACTTATATCGGTGGAATTTCCCCGAGGAGGTCGTTATTTATTTATCTAGCGCGAGTCAACGACCTTTGAAAGTAAGAAGCCGATTAAAAATTTGAGTTATAACCTAAGAAAAACTGCTGTTTCCTTGAGGTGGTAAAAAAAACGGTTGAAGTTACGAGGGTGTGTCGAGGCCGATGCCAGCGCAAATTACTGCCCAGGGTACCACTTATTCGCGATTTTTATTTTGAGTCGAAATCCGCAACACTTATCCAGCGAGTTCTACTTGTAGGCGTTGACTTGGACTCATTGTCAAAGGCTTGAGACCCGGACCAGTGCTGGGAACCCTAAGACCTAGACTCTTGGTAAGGAACTTGTGTCTTAAATACTTGAGCTCACATGAAGGACTCTCTGAATCGTTCGTCTCTGACCCAAGAACTACAGGCTCTGTTTTCCTCCACAGGGAGGTATAGTTCACCGGTTTGATCGGGTCCATTTTGGTAGGGAGTGGGGTAACTGTATGCATCTTTGGTGCTGAGTTTTTTATGTTAAGAAATCTTAAACATGTATCCAACGAGTTAAACACGTTGGAATTAATGTCAGGGATTTGAGACTTAACTAGGACTTCGAACCTTAAGACCTAGACTCTTGGTCAGGGATTTGTGTCTTAAATTAGAACCTAAATTATTGAGCTCACATGAAGGACTGTCTGGAAAACTGACAATTCAACAAAATGTTTCTCTACGTCGGAATCGTTCGTCTCTGACCTAAGAACCCCAGGCTCTGTTTTCCTCCAGTGGGAGGTACAGTTCACCGGTTTGATCGGGTCCATTTTGGTATGGAGTGGGGTAACTGTATGCATCTTTGGTGCTGAGTTTTTTTATGTTAAGAAATCTTGAACATGTATCCAACGAGTTAAACACGTTAGAATTAATGTCAGGGATTCGAGACTCAACTAGGACTTTGAACCTTAAGACCTATACTCTTGGTCAGGAACTTGTGTCTTGAATTGGAATTTGGAAATAAAAGACTAGAGATTTACTTGTTCAAGTATTTGGATTCAACTTCACATTTAGAAACTATGAATTGATTTTGACTTGTGCATCAGTGTCTTCAGACTTGGAACCTCAAGACTTGGACTTCCCTTAACTGACTAAATGGTCAAATACTTGACTTGGAAAATTAGTCACGTCAAGTCAAGTCATTTTTATTTGTATAGCCCTTAATCACAAAGAGTCTTAAAGGGCTTCACAGGTTATTACACATAAGCAGTTTAGGTTATTCATATGCTATAGAGAAGTGAGTTTTAAGCTTAGATTTAAACATTTCCACTGAGGTTACAGATCGGATCTCAGGGGGAAGAGCATTCCACAGCACCGGTGCCCGGATGGAGAACGCTCTCGAACCATCGGAACACTTCTTGGCTCTTGGGATCACCAGAAGACCGGCGCTCTCAGAACGAAGGCTTTGGGCCAGAACATAGGAGGAAATCAGATCTGAAAGATATGAGGGGGAAAGCCCATGTATGATTTTGTATAATAATAAGAGAACCTTGAAATCACATCTTAGGCTAACAGGGAGCCAATGCAGGTTAGCCAAAATTGGGGTGATGTGATCGGACTTTTTTGTCCTGGTTAAAAGCCACGCTGCGGCATTTTGTACCAGCTGAAGACTCTTGAGTCTGGTCATCGGAAGACCGGAGAGTAGTGCATTACAGTAATCGAGACGGGAGGAAACAAACGCGTGAATTATGATCTCCGCATCCGACTGAGACAGTATAGGACGAATTTTGGCAATGTTACGAAGATGGAAGAAAGCGGTTCTAGTCATTTTCTTCACATGTGTTTTAAAGGACAGATCGGGGTCAAATGTGACACCTAAATTTTTAAGTGAGTCGCTCTGTGTGATGTGACGTTTGTCAATGTTCACAGCAGTTTTAGAGAATAAGTCACGGCATTTAGATGGACCAATAACTAACATTTCGGTCTTTTCAGAGTTAAGACATAAGAAATTGAGTGACATCCACTCTTTTATCTCAGTAAGGCAGGCCTCCAAATTTGCACAGTTTAGTGTGGCAGATTCCTCCATCGGGAGATATAGTTGAGTGTCATCTGCGTAGCAATGGAAACTGATATTATACCTGCGAATAATATCACCCAATGGAAGCATCTGACTTCATCTTGATGTACAGTATATGTCAAAGTCTTTGACTTTGGTTTTTGGTTTATAGCCTTGAGAAATGGACTTGTCATTTAAAAACTCGAGTCTTCATCAAATACTTGAGACTTTTGGTTTGAAAACTGTAAGTTTGACTTGGACTTGAACCTTTCAGACGTTACTTAGACTTGGAACCAACATACTCGGACTTGTGGGTCAAATATTGGACACTTGATTTGGAACCTCAATACTTGGACGCCATCTTGGCGAATACGCCACAGGATTGAGACTTGACCTAAAACTTTAATACTTGGACTTGTTGGGAATTAAATATCAAAATGTACCGTTTACCAAATTGTTCGAATTAGTTATCTGACTCCATTAACCAAACACAACCAACATTCACCCAACAATTTATGCGCACTCGTTTCTTGATGGAAAAGATGAACAGGAAAGCCGACATTTCCACACGGGGGCAGATTTAATTTTATTAACAATTTAACTAAGTGTACTCCATCAAAAACAGCCGAATTAGCGACGTTGGAGTCTCTGGGAAGCCTTCTTCTGAAGTCCTTTAGCTCTCTCTTCTTGGCCCACGTCTCCCCGCAAGATGGTGTGCCGACTCCTCCCATGGGCGTACCAAGGAAGCCCAACGTGGGCTTCACAATCTCATAGACGAGCGTCTTGTTCTCAACGCCTGCCGTCCTCCGTCGGAGTCCTGTTATCAAAATTCCCTAGTCAAAATATTCTGCATTTGGAACAGCGGGACCTGTCATTGAACTAAAGCCCAGTCAGTGAATATTTTGCATTAAACTCAATAAATGTAACTTGTATTCAATCGTATAAAATCCTTTATGGTCAAATGTATAAGATCCTTCAGACTCCATCTTCTTCAAAGTACTGAGACTTGTGGGTTTAAGACTCAATGTTTGATATTGACGTCGAGATGGCAGCACGGCGTCGCAGTGGTTAGCGCGTGTGCGGCACAGTTCTAAGGTCTTGGGAACCTCCTGTGTGGGTTCAAATCCAGCTACCGGACTTCCTGTGCGGAGTTTGTATGTTCTCCCCGTGCTTGCGTGGGTTTCCCCCGGGCACTCCGGTTTCCTCCCACATTCCAAAGACATGCATTTCAGGTGGATTGGCCGGTCCAAATTGTCCCTAGGTGTGAATGAGCGAGCGAGTTGTCTGTCTCTGTGTGCCCTGCGATTGGCTGGCAACCAGTTCAGGGTGTCCCCTGCCCACTGCCCGATGATTGCTGGGGATGGGCTCCAGCACCCCCGCGACCCTACTGAGGATAAGTGGTGCAGCTAATGAGATAAGATGTTACTCATATCAACAAAGTTGGACTTCTAAGTCAAATACTTTGAATTTGACTTGAACCTCGAGACTTGTCTTGGACCCTTTAGGATCTTGACATTAAATCCAAAGACTTGAGACTTGACTGCTTTTGTGTTTTATAGAGTTGAGAAATGGACTTGTGGTTAAAATACTCGAGACTTGATTTAGGACTAAGTTTTTGATGTATCTACCGCGGAGGTCAACGATCTTTATAAGCAAGAACCCGATTAAAAATTTGAGTTACAACAGCATTTTCCTTCAAGTGGAATGCGTTTGATGGTGCAAACGCTTGAAATTCCACTTATCCGTCCCGACCGATACGGTCTGGTAGAAAAAAGGCCAGGTGACTCTTTGCGCGAGATCAAAGTTCTCGCGCGGAAGCCCGAGCCGGGTTGTTAGCGAGATTTAGGATTTGCGTCTATCAACATAAGCTCTTCTTCTGCCTTTGTACTTCTACGTCTGCTTTCGTAAACAGACGTTTTCCCGACCCGCGTGCTAGGATACACGATTCATTGCCGTGTATTTCATCGGGAGGTTCTGACAAAGGGGGCTGAGAGGGACCAACTTGAAAGTGCGGATTTTAAAATGTTAATGTTGAAGGATTTTTATAGCTCGTATGTTTTCTATGAGATAAAAGGCACAGTGAAGCATCCAGGGAAAAAAAGGGGGCTTAAAAACGATACTCAGTTCGTTTCCAAGTACGGAAAAGTCGGATTATTATCAGACTGTTAACTAAACATGCAAATATTTGAACATAGTCTCATTTGGACTGCTAATATTCTGATTATGAGGTTTGAATTACTCCTTTCATTAGCACATTTCTCATTCATGGATATCCCTTTGGATGACATGCCATATGCACGCTGGATTATTCTTTTGCCTATTTGTTTCTTCTTCGTTGGTGCAGAAATAACTTGCAGTTTGAGTACATTTTACTCTGGCCTGGTAGTGTTAATAATAATAATAATAATTTCCTTTGTATTGTCATTCTTTGTAACAATGTACACAGAACGAAATGTCGATACACCTGACCCGTTGTAGCGAGCCGATGCAGCCGCAGCCAACAGAGGGCGCCGCCATTTTACCAATGTTATAAGTCTTAGGTATGACTCGGCCGAGGCGCGAACCAGCGACCTCCCAGTCTCAAAGCGGGCGCCCTACCATCTAGGCTACTGAGCTGTTAGTACCTGGGCTAGAGTTATCAAATTCTTGAAGATTGTTGGCTCATCTACTCTGGTCTGGTAGTCCCTGGACTAGCTAAGTCAAATTTGTAAAGGTTACGAGATCGTCTATCTGGTCTGGTAGTCCCTGGACTGGATGTAGCTCAAGATTTTAAAGATCTTCAGATTGTTTGAATTGTAGTACAGAAACAAGTTATTGGTTGATTGATTGAACATCTAGAATGCGATGAAAGATTGTGGTCCTGGCAGAACGTCTTCTGTCCTGAGAGAGAATAGCTTTTTTGGGGGAAGCTGCTGAGTTGGCTCAGCTTTTTGGGGAAGTTTTCACATCTGGGGTAACCTACCTGACTGGCTGTTAATCAGGGGTGTCAAACTCATTTTAACTCTGGGGCCACACGATAGACCAAACATTCTGTCGGGGGCCGGACCAGTAGATTAAAGAGAAAGAAAAAGAGAGATAAAGAAATAAGAGAAAGAGGGAGGGAAAAGGAGAGAGGGGGGGACAAAGAAAGAAAAAGAGAGAGAGGGAGAGAGTGTGAAAAACAAAAGATAAAAAGTCGTGAGAGGGGGGGAAAAAGGGAGGGGAAGAAAGAAATCCAAAGAGAAATGGAAAGACAGAAGGAGAGAAAAGAAAGCGTGAAGGGTATGAAGAGAGCTTCAAGAAAAAAGAGAGAAAATGAAAAAAGGATGTTAGAGCAAAAGAGGTTAAAAGACACACAGAGAGAAAGAGACAAAGAGCAACAAAGGAAGAGAAAAAGAGACACAGAGTGAAAGAGACAGACAAAGTGGGAGAAAAGGGGTGGAAGAGAGAGAGAGAGAGAGAGAGAGAGAGAGAGAGAGAGAGAGAGAGAGAGAGAGAGAGAGAGAGAGAGAGAGAGAGAGAGAGAGAGAGAGAGAGAGAGAGAGAGAGAGAGAGAGAGAGAGAGAGAGAGAGAGAGAGAGAGAGAGAGAGAGAGAGAGAGAGAGAGAGAGAGAGAGAGAGAGAGAGTCTTTGTTCGAGGCACCTGACTTTGGCAACATCAAGTTGACATATTTCAACCTGCAGCTTGTTTTTCTCTTGCGCTTCTCTGAGTGTTGTCTCGCTGGCCGAGTTCAATCCCTTAGCGGGCCTGGTCTGGCCCCCGGGCTGCCTGTTTCACACCTGTGCTTTAAATGATGTTGATATTCAATATTGTTCTGGCCTGAGTGAGTTGAATTTCTTTCCGGGATACTTAAGTAACAAAACCCATATAGGTTTGTACGGTAATTGCCTGCACAACATTGTGTTAAAACTGAATGGTGTCAACAAAACAAAAGTGCTGACTTTTTGAGGGTATTTTTCACCTCTAGGGTAACCTACCTGACAGCCTGTGAAAGATGGTGACCATATCGAAACTTCTTCCCACTTTTCTTTCTTTTTTCATTGGTGCAGAAAATAACTTTTCCTGCCTTTTAGTACAGAAACCAGTTATCGGTCGATTGATTGAACATATAAAATGCACTGAGAGATTGTTCTGGCCTGAGAGAGTAGAATGTCCTTTTCTGAAAGCTGCCGAGTCTGCAAAACAAAAAAATGCCATATCATCTTTTTGGCAGTTTTCACATCTGGGGTAATCTACCGGACTGCCTGCAAAGGATGGTGTTGATATTTTATGTTGTTCTGGCCTGGGAGAGTGGAATGTCTTTCTGTGAAAAAAGTCAACACAACAACCAAAAGTGTTGCCTTTAAATATGGTGGTCATGTCTAAATTTCTTCCCTCTTTTCTTGGGTGAACAGAAACACAGACGGACAGACATACAGTGGAACCTCGGTTTTTGAACGCCTCTCAGTTCGAACAAATCGGACTCCGACCAAAAATGTCGAGAAATTCTTGCTTCGCTGTTCGGTCAAAAAAATCAGAGTTTGAACGCACGTAATGCGTAAGTGCGTACGCTAGGATGCGATGCGGAGCGGCGTACGGGTGCAAACCTCTCTTTTTGTGACCAACTGTTATCGCGTGCGGACGTGCTTGGTTTTGCTTTCGCTTTTAATATAGGTGAACCAAGTGTTTTAACCCCTAATTATGCCTCCAAAGAAAGTCAGTGCAAGCAGCAAAGTTGCTACAGGTGAAAAAAGAAAAGTAGTGCGTACAACTATTGCATTTAAGAAAGAAATAATAGCACCACCGTCCACCTGCGCCTTCTGCTGACCACCAAAAAGGTAAGACATCCTATTCATAATTCTTTTCTTCATCCTTTTTTTATTTTTACACGTTCATGTTAGCGTAATCTTTTCATACGGAAGATTACGATAACGCGAACGTACGATTAGCCTGGGTTAGCATTATGTTAACGTTGAACATTCAGGTAAACATTGAGGATGTTGGAACGGAGCCCCTTTTCCAATGAACCGCTCACCATTTGTTGTGGGGACCCGGGTGCTAAATGACTTGTAAAGGACCTGATTTTTTTATTTTTACACGTTCTTGTTAGCTTAATCTTTCGTACGATAACGCGGACGTACGATTAGCCTGGGTTAGCTTTATGTTTACGTTAAATATTCAAGGTAAACATTCAGGGTGTTGAGACGGATTAAAACGATTTACATAATTTTTAATGGGAAAAATGATTTCGGTGATCGAACAAATCGGTTTTCGAACAGGGTTCTGGAACGGATTATGGTCGAGAACCGAGGTTCCACTGTACTTCGATCCCAAACAAATTCATCACCACCCTCACTTTGCTGGCGGGTGATAAACATGAATAAAATCTCCATTACTTATTCGAAAATGTAACATAAAAATGATGTATTTCTTGGCCATTTTCTTCAAGATGAATTCTTGTCACTATTCAGGTAAAATGATTTTTCAGATTGGTCCCCCTTAAAAAAATCTCATCTCAACACTCCATGTAAACACACCAAGCGTGTGAAAATTACACTCAACCGATAAAAAAAGCAAACAGAGCGGGAGGAGAAAACCCGAAAAAAAAAAAGAATAAAAAATCAAAAGTCCCCATTGCCTGCCCGACTAAATGATGGTGTTGGGATTATTGGTGCCCGGCCGTTCAGCGAAGCAGAAAATGGGAATACGCTTGCGAGGGCACGCCCGTTTACGCGAAGCGGCTCCCCGAGAGACGGATGAGGCAACCTCAGCAAGAATAAAAAAGCGCGCCTGAGCTGCCTGCTAATTACCAGTCGCCGTCGCTATTTATGCATCGAAAAACTCGGCGTACTACGCGTTTTTTAACGTTCAAAAAGCAAAGAATCGACGAGAATAAAAAGCAAACGCGTATTATAAGACGGTAATTATTTCCCGACTCTGATCCGGGCCTGCTCCCGTCTCCGCTTTCTAATAATTGTCTTTGCTCGCTACAATAGAAACTATAATTAGCTTCCCTTAAACTGAGAACATCTCTTAAAAAGGAACATGAGAAAAAAGAAAGAAAAATCTAATTTCATTACTTTCTTGAACGCGGATCTTTGAAAAAGTTTAGTTCCAGGTATGTAGTAAATGATTAGGAGGGATCACAAGGAAGCCAATTATCGGAATTACCTTAAAACACCCCCAAAAACAAATAATACATTTAAACCTGTGCCAATGGCTTTTGTGTAGCAAAACAGTGTAACCGCGGTGTACCTGTCCCACCTAAGATCCACATTCACGACGGACTGGATGATGAGGTTTTTATTACAGTTTCTGCAGATGAAATGAGTCACAACATTAGCTTCTCTGCTGGCTTTGATCTCTCTGATCTCGTTGGCAGCTCGCTCTGTAGACTGCCCAAAGCATATCAGAGAGCTTTCTTTTCAATTTACATAAAATACATTTTAGAATATCACAATACATTTTGACATCCATTTTAACAAGATACTTTTAACAAGAGATCGTGTAGTGTTTTTTTTTTTTTTTTAACGTTTACAATGAATTCAACATACTTTTCTTTAGTCTGAATTTTAACCAACATCAACCTTTTTATATATATGAGAAAATAGAACAATAATGAGTATAAAAACGGGTACAATTGACCTGGGAATGAAATGAGTCACAACACGTGATTAGCTTCTCTGCTGGCTTTGATCTCTTTGATCTCTACAAGGGGAATTAACATTTTAGCACAACAGAAACAAAACGAAAATAAATCCAAACAGCTTGACAACATCAATCACATTACTGTGCATGTTGAGAGATTTGTCAGCTGGGGTTATAATGTTTAAAATGAACTTTTTTTTGTGGAGCACCAAAAGATGTGTCTTACCGTTGGCAGCTCGCGCTGTAGACTGCCAACAAAACCCCGCCTTCCGGTCACATGTCAAAAGCCAAAACAAACCCTACCCCATACCAGCAGGTGGCACTGTTGGACTCATCATTGCAGGACACTTACCAAAAACTATACACTTATTTCAGCAGGAATTTCAATGAAACAAAAGTTATTATTACACCTGTTACATAAGTATAAAGTTTAATTATATTTTTTTCAAGTACATTAACACTTATTTTCTCCACCTTTTGACTTATTACTTGCACACATATTTAAGAGTACCTTCAAACTGTTTGGAAATACATTTAAGTCTATACGTTTGATTTATGGTATTCCAAGGACCCTCCAATGTGTTATCGATTACATTCCCAGTTCTCTACTGTGGTGTGGTAGTTCCTGGCCTAAATTTAGGTCAGATTCTCAAAAATGTTTAAATCGTGTACTCTGGTCTGGTAGTTCCTGGCCTTAATATACTGTAGCTCTAATTCTTGAAGATCATTAGCTCAACTACTCTGGTCTTGTAGTTCCTGGACTGGGTTACATCAAATTCTTAAATTGTGAGCACATCTACATACAATTTGAGGTATTCCAAGCATCTTCAAATGTGTTATTGATTGCAGTCCGAGTACATTTTACTCTGGTCTGGTAGATTGTTAGTACCTGGGCTGGACTAGGTCAAATTTGTAAAGGTTAAGAGATCGTCTATTGTTGGCTCATCTACTCTGGTCTGGTAGTCCCTGGACTGGACAAGGTCAAATTTGTAAAGGTTAAGGGATCGTCTATCTAGTTTGGTAGTCCATGGCCTGGATTTAGCTAAAATTCTTAAAGATCATTAGATTGTTTAATCTGGTCTATTACTCCCAGGACTAGATTCAGCTAAAGTCTTGAAGAGCGTTACATTGTCTACTCTGGTCTGGTAGTTCCTGGCCTTAATATACTGTAGCTCTAATTCTTGAAGATCTTTCGCTCAATTATGGTGGTCTTGTAGTCCCTGGACTGGGTTACATCAAATTCTTGAAGATTGTTTGATCACCTACTCTGGGATCTACGTACAATTTGAGGTATTCCAAGTATCTTCTAATGTGTTATTGATTGCAGTCAGAGTACATTTTACTCTGGTCTGGTAGTCTGTTAGTACATGGACTGGAGTTTTCAAATTCTTAAAGATTGTTGGCTCATCTACTCTGGTCTGGAAGTCCCAGGACTGGACTAGGTCAAATTTGTAAAGGTTAAGAGATCGTCTATCTGGTCTGGCAGTCCCTGGACTGGATGTAGCTCAAGATTTTAAAGATCTTCAGATTGTTTATTCTCGTCTGGTAGTCCATGGTCTAGATTTAGCTAAAATTCTTAAAGATCTTTAGATTGTTTAATCTGGTCTGGTACTCCCAGGACTGGATTTAGCTCAAGTTCTTGAAGAGCATTAGATTGTCTACTCTGGTCTGTTAGCCTCTGGCCTGGATTTAGCTCAAAACCTTACAGCGTCATCAACACAGCCCAGAAATCCACGGGCTCAGGATCCGAGCCTGCTCCCGTCTCAGTTCTCTCATAATTGTCTATGCGCATTACAATAGAAACTGTAATTGGCTTCCCTTAAACTGCCGACCGTCTCACAAAAGGAAAATCTAAAGAAGAATCTAATTTCAATACTCTTTCCTATTTGGTTAACGTCGATATTTGATTGCAAAGAAGCCAATTATCTCCGAAAAAACAACAAAAAACATCAAATTAGAACTGTGTCAATGGCTTTGAGTGGCCAAAGAGTATTAACATGGATTATAATACTTTAATCTCATTTCCTCGGACATTCCGACACTTTAGGAAGTGCTTAAATTCAAACCAATTCCACATTTATCAAAGCTTCTTTGAGTGTATTGGGAATTTTAACAATGATAATGATTTAAGTCCTACTGTATAATTAAAATAATCTTTTCAAGATGTAGTAATAATTCAATGGAGATTAGCGCATTGTAACAATAGTTCAATGAAAACACTTATTCAATTGACACATAAAAATTATATAATTTGATATCAGTCTAAAACTGTAAACTTGTATATAAAGGACCCCCCCCCCAAAAAAAAAACCTCAAGATCTAAGAAAGAAAGTAATAAGACTTATCTTTGTTTTTGTCATATTCTCTTTTTACATGTTAGCATTTTTTAAGAATTGTAAACATGTAAAAGAATGAGTAAGATATGTGTTCTTTCCATGACAGTGACATATTCTCATCTCATCTCATCAGCTGCACCGCTTATCCTCAGTAGGGTCGCGGGGGTGCTGGAGCCCATCCCAGCAATCATCGGGCAGTGGGCAGGGGACACCCTGAACTGGCTGCCAGCTAATCGCAGGGCACACGGGGACAGACAACTCGCTCGCTCATTCACACCTAGGGACAATTTGGACCGGCCAATTCACCTGAAATGCATGTCTTTGGAATGTGGGAGGAAACCGGAGTGCCCGGAGGAAACCCACGCAAGCACGGGGAGAACATACAAACTCCGCACAGTAAGTCCGGTAGCTGGATTTGAACCCACACAGGAGGTTTCAAGGACCTTAGAACTGTGCCGCACATGCGCTAACCACTGCGCCGCCGTGCTGCCCCATTTCTATATTATTTTTTCATTTTGTCTACAATTCAATAACTTACTATGCCACTGATTATAATTTATTTCCCATGCCACCAGATTCAGGGTTTGTACGGGCGCTTGAAATAAGGGAAAATGCTTAAATTGTAATGTGTTTTTAAGGTCAGGGAAATGCTTGAATTTTGGGTGAAGTGCTTGAAGACTCATGAAATTCTTGCCATGTTTCTTGGCAGTCTGACTTGACAGCATGGGCTTAAACACCCCTCAATTTCTTTTTTGAAACTCTAGGCTTGAATATGATGAACCACTGCTAGATACAGGAAAAAAAAGAAAAACAAAACTAAAATGTGAACAAGGTATTGTCGGAAATACTCCAGTGCCTTGAAATGTCGAAGTGTCCTTGGGCAAGACACTGAATCCCTAATGCCCCTGATAGCAGGTAGGCGCCTTGCACGACTGACTCCCTATTGGTGTGTGAGTGTGTGTGTGAATGGGTAAGTGTGAAGCACATTGTAAAGGTCTTCATTGACTTGAAAAGCGCCATATAAATGCAGACCATTTAGTCTGTTTGATTCCTAGCACCGCTCGGCCACCTTGCTGCTCCTCTTTCGCTTGACCAGTGTCACTTGCGGCATAGTGGCAGAGTCTGTGGAGGCTCTGGTGTATTACAGTGACAGTATGTTGGATCACTTTAAGTGAACAGGAAAAAAAAAGACCAGACCCTATGGGTGTTCAACCCCAAAGCTCTGGACATAAAATCACCCCTGCTTAAAAGACAACACGTTAAACGAAAAAAAATGAAAAAATAAAGTCGGCACAACAAAAATACTTTCAATTTACTGTATTAGAGTTACAGGCAAGATTAAAAATCGCATATGTAAACTGTCGATATATTTGTGGATCTGGAAAGGACATGATTCACACTAGATTTCCTCTTTTAATGCTACTGGAAAACTTGGAAAGATTGGCCTTGTAAGTGCTATTATTTCAGACTATTATTACACCATCCCCTGATCTGAAACCAACATGAGGGCAAGGAAAAAAAAAAAAAAAAAAAAAAAAACCTCAACATGAGGAAAATGAACGAACTTGAATTTGGCCATTAAAAGGTGTAGGAACCCTGCAGATGCGTGCACGCAAGTCAGTAATAAATTAAAACATTTTCTTGAAAATCCGCCAAAAACCCTACCTCCAATTTGACAATCCCGTGCTTCCCTACTCATAAAAACCGTGTTCGTATTCAACACTAGTATCTGTCTGTCAACATTGGCAGAGTCAAATCCCACCCAGACAAGGCACGCCAGTTCAACTGCCTGCAGCACAAAAAACAAAAAAAAACAAACGGCACCTAAAGCCATTTGTGTTGCATTGTGGGTGCGTCCCGGAGGCGGAGCTCCCCGAGTGTCATCAGTTTACCGTTCTGAAGATAAAAGGTGTTAAGTCCTCAACGTCCTCCCCGCTGATGCCTTTGGGCTGTCCTGGCTTGAGAGTGCCCGGGAAAAACAAGCTGGAACACAAGCAAAAAAAAAAAAACTTAAAGAATCATCAACAAAGCCCAGAAAATCATGGACTGCTTTTTACCCAGTCTGCTAGACATTGCTGCCAACAATTACTGGCATACAGTGTCACGGTGCGGTATGGTATGTACACGGCTGGTGGCAGAAAAACCTTCGAGTTGTCTACATAGCCCGGTAAATCATGGCCTGCTCTCTGCCCAATTTTTAGCACATAGCAGCCAAAAAAACTGCACCAATGATAGAAAACTTTTGAAAAAATACAAATGATATGCTTTATTTGATTGTTTAAAAACGTTATATTATATTTGCACATCTTTTATTTTAGTTTTGGGAAATCGGAATTTCCCACAAGCAAGTTTTTGAAAATATGTGTGAGCTACATTGTTAAGGATATGAGAAAAACAGATTTTGAAAGACTCGTGATCTAAAACAAATTGAAAATATTTAGATTGTCTACTTTGGTCTTGTAGTCCCTGGTCTGGATTTAGCTCAAACTCTTTGTAAGACTGTCATATCTGGTCTGGTAGTCATTTGAGTTGGTTTAGCTCAAATACCTCAATATTGTTAGATGGTCTACTGTGGTCTGGAAGTCTCTGGCCTGGATTTAGCTCAAATTCTTGAAGATTGTTAGATCTTCTACCTTGGTCTAGTAGTCCCTTGTCTGGATTTAGCTCAAATTCTTGAAGATTTTTAGATCTTCTACCATGGTGTAGTAGTCCCTCGTCTGGATTTTGTTCAAATGCTTGAAAAAATTGTTAGATCTTCTACCATGGTCTAGTAGTCCCTTGTCTGGATTTAGCTCAAATTCTTGAGGATTGTTAGATCTTCTACCATGGTCTAGTATTTCCTTTTCTGGATTTAGCTCAAATTCTTGAAGATTGTTAGTTGTACCATGGTGTAGTAGTCCCTTGTCTTGTCTTGAAGATTGTTTGATCTTCTACAATGGTCTTGTAGTCCCTGTCTGGATTTAGCTCAAATTTTTGAAGATTTTTAGATCTTCTACCATGGTCTAGTAGTCCCTCTTCTGGATTCAGCTCAAATTCTTTAAGATTGTTAGATCTTCTACCTTGGTCTAGTAGTCCCTTGTCTGGATTTAGCTCAAATTCTTGAAGATTGTTGGATATTCTACCATGGTCTAGTAGTCCCTTGTCTGGATTCAGCTCAGATTCTTGAAGATTGTTAGATCTTCTACCTTGGTCTAGTAGTCCCTTGTCTGGATTTAGCTCAAATTCTTGAAGATTGTTAGATCTTCTACCATGGTCTAGTAGTCCCTTGTCTGGATTTAGCTCGAATTTTTGAAGCTCATCCACTCTGATCTCTGGTAGTCTCTGGCCTGGATTTAAATCAAATCCACACAGAGAGTCACCAACACAGCCTAGAAAATCACGGGCTCTGTTAAGGTTCTTTCTCATTTAACATCATGTCGATTTTCTTTTTCAAAATGGCAGAATTTACACATGATGCTGTACTGTAAATATTTTGTATCTAATTAGAATGTACTTTATTATTTTGCTGAGCAGATGTAGAGTGAGGCATGCAATTCCCTTGCTTCACTGTAGAGAGCGATGGTGAGTCTAAGCATTTGGTGCATAACTCGATAGAATTAGCGATAGTATTAGCAAGCTACCAACAAGTCAAGCAATCCAGCATTTATTCTAAACTTAGCTCAAATACCTCAATATTGTTAGATGGTCTACTGTGGTCTGGAAGTCTCTGGCCTGGATTCAGCTCAAATTCTTGAAGATTGTTAGATCTTCTACCTGGGTCTAGTAGTACCTTGTCTGGATTTAGCTCAAATTCTTGTAGATTGTTGGATCTTCTATCATGGTCTAGTAGTCCCTGTCTGGATTTAGCTCAAATTCTTGAAGATGGTTAGATCTTCTACCATGGTCTAGTAGTCCCTTGTCTGGTTTTAGCTCAAATTTTTGAAGATTGTTAGATCTTCTACCATGTTCTAGTAGTCCCTCGTCTTGATTTAGCTCAAATTATTGAAGATTTTTAGACCTTCTACCATGGTTTAGTAGCCTTGTCTGGATTTAGCTCAAATTATTGAAGATTTTTAGATCTTCTACCATGGTCTAGTAGTCCCTCATCTGGATTTAGCTCAAATTCTTGGATATTGTTAGATCTTATACCATGGTCTAGTAGTCCCTTGTCTGGTTTTAGCTCAAATTTTTGAAGATTGTTAGATCTTCTACCATGGTCTAGTAGTCCCTTGTCTGGATTTAGCTCAAATTCTTGAAGATTGTTGGATCTTCTACCATGGTCTAGTAGTCCCTTGTCTGGATTTAGCTCAAAATGTTGGAGATTGTTAGATTTTCTACCATGTTCTCGTAGTCCCTTGTCTGGATTTAGCTCAAATTCTTGAAGAGTGTTAGCTCTTCTACCATGGTCTACTAGTCCCTTGTCTGGATTTTGCTCAAATTCTTGAAAAATTTGTTAGATCTTCTACCATGGTCTAGTAGTCCTTTTTCTGGATTTTACTCAAATTCTTGAAAAATTTGTTAGATCTTCTACCATGGTCTAGTAGTCCTTTGTCTGGATTTTGCTCAAATTCTTCGATAGAATTAGCAATAGTATTAGCAAGCTACCAGCAAGTAAAGCAACCGAGCATTTTTCTAATCTGTTTTTCCTTTCTACAGTTTAAATATTACATTTTTTTTCTCTACCAATCAAATGATAAAGCCGATGTAGCTCCATTTATTTGTAAATCTGACTCCGCCTGTCACCGCAAACCTCAAAAGAGCAATCTGCAATTATCGATTCTCACGCGTTTACATTCATCGTTAATTCGGAGCACGCGGGTGACGGAAAACAGCCCGAGGCGATGGAAAACATAAACGAATACTTCAGATTTGTTTTGCGAGCGAAAGAAGGAAGAAAGTAAGAAGCAGAAATGCAAGGAAAAACACACTCGGGCGCGTTGCAGAAAAGACCCCGATTATGGCAATTAGTCCTCGAGTGGAAATTGCCACATAGGTCATTTGTTCCTTGCTCATTACACTTTCTAATTTAACACTCTGACTAATCGGCGGCTAATGTGCTGCTGAACGCTGTTACGAATCATTCTGAGCGTGTGGAATTGGAATTACACCTAAGTTTCATTCGGTTTTATCGTACTACCGTCGGAGTTGATAAAGATATAAACTCATTGCTGGCAAAAATATTCAAGTCGAGGCATTTATAAAGTTTAAAACTACCGTATTTTACGCACTATAAGGCGCACCGGGATATAGGGCGCACCCCGAAAAAATAGTTTTTGGTCCTATTTTTGACATACATAAGGCGCACCGGATTATAAGGCGCGACAATGGGAACGTGGACAAAACAGTCAACTTATTACCCCCCTTGACATTCCCAAAGCTTGCAAAGACGCAAATACGTGTCGAGAACACGTGCGGATGCGGTGTCCGTACGATGTCACTCAAATGCATCGTTCCATCATTCGGAAGGTAAAAGTCTTAGGTTTCAAGAAATGCCAACCATTCCTTAGTTTCTATTTTCTTTTTCGCTAGCAACTTTACTGTGCATATGACAATAAACACTTGGAATTGAGTTGAATTTAAAAATAGACACTCTATTCCATCCATTATCTGCACCGCTTATCACTGAAACATCGAGTTCAGTCTGAAACAAGATACAGGGATAATATAAAACCCGGAGTAGCTCACCGAAGTCGTTGTGTTCATAATAATGTGCAGCCAATGTCCTCTTATATCCGTGAGTGTAGTAAATCCAGGAGAATGAAATATTTACAAATACAGAATAGTAAAAAATGCTTTCTGTATGCCGTCAACCACGTGCTATACGCATTCATCTTTTTCGGCCAATTGCAGGCTTTGTTTTGCCGTTTAAGCCTATGCCAGCCTGTAAATGATAAAAAGGATCCGCCCCTTGGCCTCCGAATAACTTTAGCCAATAGTGATCGATTCAAATGATGATTGACACATTGGTTAGCCAATGAAACGCCGGTAAATAAATCCCAGCATACACCGCGTACTACTTGGCGTTCGGGGGAAAATCGAGTCGGCGGCTGCAAGTTAGTTGGAAGACTTTGCGACTTGATGTTGATCCATAAATAAGGCGCACTGTATTATAAGGCGCATGGTCAGCTTTTGAAAAAAATCAAGGCTTTTAGGTGCGCCTTATAGTGCGGAAAATACGGTACTTCGCGAATGCCCAGGCCGAACTGACCACATCCGGTACAGTAGGCGTGGTTTATTGAAAGGTCGCGCATTAGCAGTGAATGGATGGAGTCGGGCATGCGTATTACATTACATACAATAGAAAAACATTGAAAACGTATTAAAAACAATGGAATTGGACTGAAAATATGGATCTCTGAAACGTGACTGTGTGTGTGTGCGCGACGATTACCGTAAATTCCGGACTATAGGGCACACCTAAAGTGCGCGGAGCCACTGAAGCAGGAAGAACAATGTTGGAGCAGATTAAACATTGGCAGCTCTGCTAACACCTAAAACCCGACAATGCCTTTGAATCAAAAGCGCCGATAATATTGAGATTTATTAATTTTGAGTCTGTGATAGAAAAGCTGGAGTGTGATTAAGAGATAGCTTAACAAGTGTAGTTAACTTGTTTTGGGGAAGCACATTCAGGTGGAGACTGATATATTAGCTCTTATCATAACATTCGTTCCTCAATCCGGCTCCAAAACAGGAATGCCCACATTTATCAAATTGTGTGTTCCGTTGAAATTTCGATGCACATTTTATTCTGAGTTAGTTGAAGTCATGTTGGTTGTATTAACATTTTTACTTATTTTTTGTTTGGCATTAGTGGATGGAAGAAAATTTTAAATGAATTGTCATGCCTTTAAACGTCTTTTTCCTAACAATTGTCCCAATCGTCGATCGCTTCATCGATTCGTTTCCATGGTTATCATTTTCTTGCTCCTCCCTTTAACATCACTGCAAGTCTTAACCCACAGTTAAACTAATTCAAATTTGAGAGATTCTGAGCAGAACAAAGTTAGAGGCATTGTGGGAAAGAGTTTAGCCAAATGATGCCATAACGCCAACCAATAGCAAATCAGTATCTTATATGATGCCGACCAATAGCAGATATTATACGGGACAGTATAAAGTATAAAGTTGCAGTTTCCAGACCAGTTCTTTGTCTCTACTTTATAAATTGCAATAAACGCTCTCCCAAAAAGTCGAACATGCCCCCGTCGCCTCCAGACTTAGTTAAAGGGTCATGAATTATTTTTCCGATTCTTCTACGTTCCCGTCTAGACATAAATCAAAGCCACCGTTACTATTTTCTTGATTTCTTTTGGTGACATAAACTCTAAATCTTGGGGCGGGAGAACAAGCCCACGAGATCCTTGTAGGATTCGGAACGGTCGCAGCCGATACATCATAGTAAATAATTCACCGGAGTAAAGCTAGCCTCCCTGGGCAAACGCTCACTTGGGACAATGTGTACTTTATCATCTTCACCGTCAAGGTCCCTTAAGGTACAAAGTTGACCTAGAGTGGCCATTTTCGGGTACCATTAATGTAGACCCATGGATTACGGCGACCCCACCTTACGACATTTTTACTCGTATATCAGAATGGATAAAAATATGATTTAGGTTGAAAGAAAATGAAGAAAAACCTAAAAAGTTCAACAACAACAAATTCAATCATTAAAAACTTAAAAGTATAACTACCTCCCACTATGCCTTTCACTCTTTTTGTTGAATTCAGTATCTCTTGTGATATGCAAAGACATAGTGAGTCAACACTACAATACTGCAATTTTGAACCGTATTTATTTGCTTTGGGTCTAAGGCACAGGGGTCAAACAGGCGGCCCGCGGGCCAGATCAGGCCCGCTAAGGGATTGAATCGGCCCGAGAGGCCACACTCAAAGAAGCGCAAGAGAAAAACAAGCTGCAGGTTAAAATATGTCAACTTGATGTTGCCAAAGCCAGACGCCTCGAACTCTCTCACTCTCTCTCTCTCTCTTTTCCACACCTCTTCTCCCACTCTCTGTCGCTTTCACTCTCTGTGTCTCTTTCTCTTGTTTTGTTGCTCTTTGTCTCTTTTTCTCTCTGTGTCTTTTTATCTTATTTTTCTCTAATTTCCTTTTTTCCTTTTCTCTCTTTTCTCTTTCTCTCTTCCTACCCTTCGCGCTTTCTTTTCTCTTTTCTTTCCTTCTGTCGTTTCTATTTCTCTTTGGATTTCTTTCTTCCTCTCCCTCTCTTTTCCTCCTCTCTCACGACTTTTTATCTCATTTGTTTCTCACGCTCTCTCCCTCTCTTTTTCTTTCTTTGTCCCGCCCTCACTCCCTTTCCCTCCCTCTTTCTCTTATTTCTTTCTCTCTCTTTTTCTTTCTCTTTAACCTACTAGTCTGGCCCCCGACAGAATATTTGTTCTATCGTGTGGCCCCCGAGTTAAAATGAGTTTGACACCCCTGGTTTAAGGCTTGCAGCGATACTAAAGGAAAACATAATATTTCATAACCATAGAATCTAAGCTTGCCATTATCAAACAATACAAAGATGGCACACAAATCGCTTAGCCCTGCTTAGGAATATGACCATAACCAATTGTGCATCAAGCCGATTATTATAACAAAGGAGGCAATCATCCCCCGCTCTGCATCCACCCACTAACTCCTGTGTACCAGCTCTAGTCATGTCACACTAAAATAAAAAAAAAATGAAATGTTTCCTTTGAATGTGTAATAATTAAGAACTATTTAATCATATACACATATATTGCACATAAGAAATACATCATAGGCGCGAGCGGCAGCCTTTCCAGCAGCTCCGTGTTATTTCACACTTTTTGTGATTTAATGTTTTAAGTGTCTGCCTCCATCTTCTGTGTTTTTGTCCCGTTTGACAATGACACTTTGGATTACTTTCTATCCAATGGTTATGGGTTTTAAAGCACAAAAATGCGTTTATTCGATGAATCAACTCCTTGCCCTGAAGAATTCTCGCGCCGGCTTGATGAAGGGGCCCTATTTGTGGATGCAGAGCCGGAGCTAAGGCTAAGCGGCTAGCGGCGTTATAAGTGTTCAGTACCGTCCGTAATCATGGTAAATGTGAACTCTCTACCAAATAAGACAGACGAACTGGCAGTGCTGGTGAAAAACATCAAAGCGCACAGGAAGAGCAGTTTGCCGTGTTTTATAGAAACGTGGCTCACGTCTAGCATCCCGGACGCTAACGTGGAGCTACTCTCGTAGCAGGACGTATTGCGGCCCCGCCCCAAAACATACACAAGAGAGCAGAGAGAGTTGAAATGAGAGGGGAACACATTGTTTATTTCATCCAGACATTCAGTTGTGTTCCAAAGTTGTCCGGGTGACAGTTGCATTTATACTGTGTTCGGTCAGCGATGACGTGTTGTTTTTCTCTAGTCGGGCGCTTGTTTCGAGTTGCCCATACCCAGACAAATTCTTATCAGTTAAGCAAACAGTTGGAGACGCCCTGAAAGTCCTGTCAGTCACGCACCTTACGAATGTTTCTACTTTCCACAATACTACCCGGAGCTATCCGGAGCTACCCGGCTTCAGCGCTGTTAGACAGAAACGCAAAAGCTTGCGGGAAGCGGAGAGGAGGCGGACTCGCTATCTAGGTGAACACGAGGTGGTGTAACCCTGGGCACAAAGATTTCCATCTGCTGCAGGGATGTCGAACTTTTGGACTAGTGTGTGACGTCATCCACTCCGCTGTTGCTAAACTACAACACAGCACCCCGAGGCCATCCTGTTAATCTGTTAATAAACAACAAAAGGATACTGCTGGAAGTGTGAATTTCACTACGGGGATGAATAAAGTATCTACTTACTATGTCCAGGAAGGGGGATTACCTCGTGCGGTCCCTTCTCAAGGTTTTTTTGTTTTCTTCATGCTGAGGTTTTGGAGTTTTTCCTTGCCCTCATATAGGTTTTAGATCAGGGGATGGAGTCATAATAGTCTGTGATCTGTGCATCCCTTTGAGACTCTTTGTGATTAAGGGCGTCACAAATAAACATGACTTGACTATATACTATTTTGTCATCTGGAGTACCGGGGGTTCAAATCTTCTAGATTTTTCTCTCTCTCTCTCTACGGGAATTTGCGATCCCCACTTCAGAACGGATTCCACGTTGTATCTTAGCGCTCTACTGTATTTGCGCGCAAGCCGGAAAAAAACACAACCGGAGGTCAACATTGTAAACCGTACGTCAAACGCTGGGATTTGAGCCGAGGAGCTTACGAGGAAAGATGTCAACATTGCACAACAGAACAAACACTCCATCTCATCTCCAGACCCGAGACGGAAAAACATCAACAGTTTTGACTTCCAGCACGTCGCCGTTTATTTTACCTCGACACTTTGTTGTCGTAGATCACTCACGAGAGGCAAATTTCTGCGGCTTTTGATGTCGCGCCGCCGTTTGATTTTACCTATCCTCTGTAAATACTTTCCGTCAACACTTGTTTTTCATCTCGACTTAGGAAACCTCGTTTTATCGTCTCGGGCTCAACGTGGACTAAGTAAGCCCAGAGGAGAAAACGCAAAAGAGCAAAATGCTTGTTTTAACCTTGTGACTGAAGCTCTCGGCTTTGTTCCGAACTTCTCCAATTGGGATGACGGCTTGAAGGACCGATTCATGGATGTTAGCATTGGGATACAGTAATCCCTCGCTACTTCACGCTTCGGTTATCGCTGGTTTACTATGAACGTTTAAATAAACATCTGTTTGTTTATAAATGTCAGCTTCTTGTCACAAAAACGACAAAAACAAAGAGTAATTAAGTCTTCCTACTTACAATCGGAATCTTGGTCAAGTCATGTTTATTTGTGACTCTCGAAGGGCTGCACAGACCACAGATTATTGCAATCTACTGACTATTATGACACCATCCCCTGATCTAAGACCTACACTGGGGTAAGGAAAAACTCAAAAACCTTAGTCAGGTCCAGTCTTGTTTATTTGTGACGCCCTTAATCACAAGGAGTCTCAAAGAGCTGCACAGACCACAGATTATTGTAAATCACAGACTATTATGACACCATCCCCTGATCTAAGACCTACACTGGGGTAAGGAAAAACTCAAAAACCTTAGTCAGGTCCAGTCCTGTTTATTTGTGACGCCCTTAATCACAAGGAGTCTCAAAGAGCTGCACAGACCACAGATTATTGTAAATCACAGACTATTATGACACCATCCCCTGATCTGAGACCAACATTGGGGTAAGGAAAAACTCAAAAACCCCAGTCAGGTCCAGTCCTGTTTATTTGTGACGCCCTTAATCACAAAGAGTCTCTAAGAGCTGCACAGACCACAGATTATTGCATATCACAGACTATTATGACACCATCCCTGATCTAAAACCTACATGAGGGCAAAGAAAAACTCAATGAAATGAAAATGAAATGATCTGCATTTATACAGCGCTTTTCATGTCAAGACGTCCCAAAGCGCTTTACAGTGTGCTTCACATTTTCCAATAGCGGCCGTGCAGCCATGTAAGGCGCTAACCTGCTTATTGGGGGCATTGAGGGTTCAGTGTCTTACCCAAGGACACTTCGACATGTAACACGGAGGAGCCGGGATTCGAACTGCGATGTCTTGATCCCAAGACGAGCGCTCTACCTCCTGAGCCAATGCCGCCCCCAATTGGCCCCGCCTGGGTGGCGCCAGCTGGAGCTTGTTGTCAGATTGGCTCCCTGTCAGTGTTTAAACTCTGTCCAGTCAGTCCCCTTATGTTGGTCCGTCTGCGAATCTCCGTTTTTGCACGGCAAGCCCTTTTTCGCCAGTCCTGAGTTTTTTGCTCCTGTTTTTTTCTCCCTACAATCTGTTTGATCTTCTGATTTTCTGATATCGATCACGTTTTTGCTCTTCCACCCCGGCTACTGACCCGTTTTTCCCGTTCCCGACACCGCCATCGCTCGCCACGGAAGTCCCACTTCCGCGTCTGAGCAACCTACACCCCGCAACCAGCGATCTCCTTCCCCAATAAAACTGAGTAACGTTACGCGAGTGGGTCCAGTTTCCTGTTCTGGTCCTGACAGGTTTGTAAATCTCAATTCCTGTCAAAAAACGAATCAACAACAACAAAAGGTAATAACTTTGGTTCTACGTACAGTCCGAGTCGCATCGAATTTTGAGGAAGCGACAGAAATCATCTGTTGTATCTCAAACGTATTCCGCCACTTCTATCCCACAAGGGGTGCGATGCGAGGTTTCGCACTGTCAGTTTATTGTTTTTGTTTTAAATATTTATCAGACACGTCCGCATGCCGTTTGAAAAGGGAATCGGGCAAAGAAAGACGGGGAAAATGTGTTTTGGCTCCATGAGTAGTAATTGCTCACTGAGTTATTGAACGATTTTTGATGTAGTTATTGCTAATGATATCGAAATCGGTCAAAGTGGGCGGGGCATCGGAAAATTATCAATTGAGGGGCACAAAAGGTGCTAAAACGGTGTCATGAACAATGGTCCCTCTAATTTTCCAGGGGTCTGAGCGTTCACACAAAGTCGGTGAGCAACGCTTGAAACAACAGTGAGCAACAGCAATCCCAAGTGTGGCAACTAAGTCATTATCAAACATGTCCAAAACTGGACATCAAGTTACATTTTGCTGAGTTTCCAGCAATGCAAAATTATTTTTCTCTTTTGAATGAATTGACTCATGTATTATTGCAAGGGTTGTACGGCCTACAAACGTCATTTGTTATTACAACAATTCTTTCACAAGATAT
The DNA here is from genome assembly GCF_059441175.1 of Urocampus carinirostris. NCBI lineage: Eukaryota > Metazoa > Chordata > Actinopteri > Syngnathiformes > Syngnathidae > Urocampus > Urocampus carinirostris. The sequence goes on from NC_142368.1 coordinate 13,677,574, forward strand.
CCCTTTCTTTTTATTTTCTTGATATATTTTGTCGCATAATATTAACATTTTTGGGTGCTTATTGAGTTGGTTTCACGATACAGAACTGTAATTAATCACATTTTTAGTGGAAGTACAATGTTGGCAACAAGACTGACTTGGTATAATTGGAAATTATTTGAATGCAACACAAACCTTTTCTTCTTTTTCCCTGTTTTTTTTCTACCTTTTTTTTCAACTCCTTTAAAAAAAACTCATTGTGTTTATTTTTTCCTAGCTGTCACTTTTTTCTTTTTGTTCTCTATTTACTTTTTTTCCTTTGTTTCTTTCTTTTCTTTTTGCTGGCTTTTTTTCTGAATTTTTCCTTCTTTTTGCTCTTGTACTTTTTTCTCAGCTTTTCACTACTTTTTCATTTTGGTATTTTTTTCTTTTTTGTTTTATTCCCCCCCCCCTTCTTTGAAGTCATTTTGTGCACAATTTTACATAATATTTGTCGTGTAGGGATTAAAGAAGCAAAAACAACTTGAAGAGCCGTCTAGGACCCGAAAGAGCCGGTTCTTTTTAGTGAGCCGAGCCGAAGGAGCCGTTTCTCGAAAAACTCTACTGACTTTACTCAACTTCGTTCTCCTCAACCCGTGTATTTTTACCTAAATGCACTGTAACTTTGACTTAATTCGCTTCTTAATTAGCAATTTGGAGCCCTGATTTATGTGAGCTGACTAGATTTTCTTGTGCGCGAAATTGCGCACACACGCTGTTTAGAGGGAACATTGGACATGAACCTTTTTGACCCAAAGAGCTATAATAGTGAAATATTTCGTTGTTTTTTGTTTTTGTTTTTTTGAGAGAGCTATACCATATATATATTAGACAAAATTAACCAAATCCGCTCTCCAGAAAAAAGCAAATATTTCTGCGCATTATATTTTTCTGTGTGACGTTGGAGGATTGGATAACATTTATGAGATAAAAATAATGCCAGAGCCTGTCTCCATTATCAAAAACAAGGTTGGTACAGGGACTTAAAATCCTTGAAAATTTTAATATTGTGTTTTCAAGGCCAGGAAAATGCTTGAGTTTGGCATGAAGTGCTTGAAAATGCTTGAAATTGTTGCCATTGGTAGTCTGACTATAGACAACTCTATAAATGAAGAAAAAAAATAAAAATGTGCGTAAAAATGACCATGACACGTCTGCTCTGGTAGCTTGTCAATATGGCGTTGTTGTGAGAAGCGTCACCGCCCCCTACCTGTCTCACCCGAGAAGACAGCTCTATTTAGAAAACCAGCTCTTTTAGCTTGGCTCACTGAGAAGAGCCAAGGTTCCCCAACGGTGTTTTTGTTTTATTTTTTGAACTATATCAATAATAGTAAAGTTATGCACCAAAATAGTAATTATAATTTCATAACCTTTACAGGGGATTCTTGAAAAACGCATGAAATGTGAATTTTCACAGATCTGCAAAAATTTGTAAAAAATACAAATACGTTTTTAGTTTTAGTTTTTTTTACACACTGAACAGACAACAATGCAAAATCCCTGAAAAATGCAAAACAGAAATAAATTAATATTAAAATAATTAACTCTTCAGTTTTATAAATAAATGACAAAATGCAAAACACTACTTACAATTCTATCCAAACTAGTTTAGACACAGATCCTCTGGAAAACACGTCAAAAATATAAATTAATTAAAATTAAAACAAAAAGCAGTTGAAAAATGGAATGCACTGTGCTTCGGAACAATCAATATCAATCAAATGAGTTGACATTTGGCTCATTTTTCTGCTTTTATACATACAGTACTTTATTTTTTTCCCTCGATTTTGAACTCAATTTTTAACCAATACCTATAAAGCCCTTTCCTTGTATGTAAACAAGTGTGACGTAGCCAAGCTGTGCGTGCATTGTTGAAGCAGAATGGCAGAATTCATGTCAGTTTATAGCAGCCCATTGACATGAAAAGCACACAGAATGTTCAAACGGCAAGAAAAGCAACTTTATTTTAATCATCAAAGTCAACCAAAGAAAAACCTTTGGCCCGGCAATGGATACTTTCCTTTGAAGTTTTGGGAATTAAATATCATAATGTACCGTTTATCAAATTGTTCGAATTAGTTATCTGACTCCATTAACCAAACACAACCTTCATTCACACTACAATTTATGCGCGCTCGTTTCTTGAGGGAAAAGATGAACAGGAAAGCCAACATTTCCACACGGGGGCAGATTTAATTTCATTAACTATTTAACTTGGTGTACTCCATCGAAAACGGCCAAATTAGTGACGTTGGAGTCTCTGGGAAGCCTTCTTCTGAAGTCCTTTAGCTCTAATTGGCCCACGTCTCCCCGCAAGATGGTGTGCCGGCTCCTCCCATGGCCGTGCCAATGAAGCCCCCTGGGCTTCACCATCTCGGAGAACAGCGTCGCGACGTCTGGAACAACCAAAACAACACCGAGCGTTTCTACGTCATCAGGGCCTTTCTGCGTCTGGATGTGCAGATTATCTTATCAGCCTTACGTCCCGTTCCCGCCGTTCCTGTAAACAAAATTTTCTACTAAGGTGCCCTGACATGGCACCACAGCCCAGCCAGTGAATATCTTTTGCATTAAATGTAATTTGTATGCGATCGTATAAAATCCTTTATAGTCAAATGTATAAAATCCTTCAGAAGGTACTCGAAACTTTGTAAAATTGCCCTCGAACATGCTTGAAAAGTGCTTGAAAAGGGTGTACGAACCCTGAATAGAAAATGCCGGAGTGTTTGACGTATCGGGCGCCACGGGTCCTCCAGAAACACGGCTTCTCACTTTGCTTCCCGCCACATCGTAATTACTCTGTTTCCCTTCCGGCTCGCCATCCATCGAAATCTCTCTTCGGGTACGCGCTCGCCGGTGTGTTTTGCAGATGGCCAATTAATCTCGGCCTTTTCGAGCGTTCATTACAGATGAAAGATGGGAGATGCGATCGAGCAATAATTGACACTAATTCATAATGAAAAAAAAAAGGCTTTTGGGCGAGCGGCCCCCGATCTCCGATTTAATAGCCGGCCGTGAATCCTTCGGGCCGGCTCGGGACGAGCGACTGCCGCCGTCTTTTCATACGTAATGCGGCGTAGACGAGCGGCCTTCCCCGAAGATCACATTCGCTCATCCGCGCTTAATAGTTAATACGGTGTGAACGTTTAACGGTATCGGCGGAAGCCGATGAATAAAACAGTGCTCGATTAAAGCCTGATGAAAAGAGCCATTTACATGTGTAGGGACGTCGTTTGAAACGGGAAACTCGTTAGGATCATTTATGGAACGACGGCTGATTGGGGGATGTTAGCTATGTTCGACAGAACTTGCTATATGCACCGACACCACAAAGCTCCAGTTCCATGTTTTAACATCATTGGTAGTCTTGGTAATAGGGTCTGGTGCGCCTCCTATTGTCACGAGGCGTGGTGGCGTGGAAGGTGACCGGACCAGAACGGAGGCAGGAGGCATGAAGGGAGAATTCAAATGCGTTGACGATCCATAAGTTTTACTTAATAAAATAAAAGTCGCCCAATACTCCGGGGCAAAACAGAACAATACAGAGTTCCTCCGGCACGAACTCAACAGGACATGGCATAACAGACTAAAACAGGACAAGCATAACAGACCGGGATTGTGTATAAGAGTAGTGAACCAGCCACCGCAGAGCCCACAATGCAGCCTTAAATAGCAGACCCACAATTAGTGGAACTGCTTCAGCTGTTGCCTAGAGGGCGGGGCAGACTGGTCACCAAGGCGACCGTGACACCTATCACCAGGGGGCGCCAAGCGTGTTTGGAACTGGGCACAAGGAGTTGAAATTCCTTGAATACACGCATTTTTTGTGCGCTAAAACCCATGTCCCATAGGATAGAAGTAATCCATAGTGTAGTTGTCAAAACGGGAAGAAAAAACACCGAAGATAGGAGCAGACAATAAAACGTATAAAGTTACACGTATAACCTACTCTAAATAGTCTACGGTCGCCTCGCAAAATGGCGCGTTACATTTACACCAAAATAACAGAGCGTTATACTAGATTTAAAAGAGGTGTCGGGGCGCTCGTATCTGGCTATTGACATGTTGACAAGGTTAAAATTTTCATAGGAGGGCAACCGCGAGAGCCACTCGGAGCCTTAGTGGCAGTTTGAAAAGCGGCGCTACTAAACATCGAGCGTTCTAGCTCATGCATTATGGATTTCGAGGTGTTTTTTGAACGGAGCCAGATCTGATTTATTATCGCCGAGCCGGCCGTGCGGCAGGAATACGGACTGCGACTCGGCATTTAAATGCGAGGTGTCGAAGAATTTTTATGGACATATCCGAGGAAAGACAAATCAAATTGAGGTGCAAAACAACGTGCAATTAGATTGTTAACGACGTGCGGGTATGAACTTGTTAAGAAGTTTATAAATGTGGCAGGTTTTTTTTTCCTACCGGGGCTACCACGACCCCTTTTTATTATATAGTGTATATACATATATACCGTAAATTCCGGACTATAGAGCGCACCCGATTATAAGCCGCACCCACCACATTTAACCGATTTTGTACTTACACAAGCCGCACCTGCATACGCCCATAAATGTATCACAAACACAAAATTAACCCTAACCCGTCTTTAAGTACAGAGGTCAAAAATCACAGCCGGCAAAATGAACGGAAAATGATACCGGTAATTAACGTTTGATGCGGACCGGCAGAGTCTGGGTCCCGTTGAAAGTTATCCAAAGATTAAAGTGTATATTTCCAAAGGTAAGGGTGGGAAAAATATATATCCACTATTGTCCGCCGTGTCCACAAACACTCACCTTTACCGGTCCCCACTTCCCGTCAGCCCGCGTTTGCTACGCCCCTTCTTTTTAATTCGCCCGTCCAAAACATATCAGAATAAGTGTCCAAAATAAATACAAATAAATACATTACATAAATATACAGTTGTAAATACATATTATACATGGGTACACCGAGAGAGTTTTCAAAGCTTTAATAATAATATTATAACTTTTATCCCAAACCGTGTCTGTGAAGGGTAGCAAAACGCTATTAGGAACACGCTCGCAACACAGTAAACGGGTCTGTTAAAAAAAATTATACCGTACATGTAGAAATCATGGTAAACCATCCTCATCTTCCTCCTTGTAACTGACGTTATCAAAGTCGTCTTCCTTCAGGAGTGTTTTAGCCCCTAACTATGCCTCCGAAGAAGGTCGGTGCAAGCAGGACAGGTGAAAAAAGAAAAGTTGTTCGTACAACTATTGCCTTTAAGAAAGACATAATAGCTAAATATGAAAGAGGTATGCGAGTTTCCGATCTTGCTAAGGGAATACAGCATGCGCCTTCTGCTGACCACCACAAAGGTAAGAAATCCTATTCATAATTCTTTTCTTTATCTTTTTATTTTTTTACACGTTCGTGTTAGCGCAATCTTTCGTACGGAAGATTACGATAACGCGAACGTATGATTAGCCTGGGTTAGCTTTATGATTCGAAGTAAACATTCAGGGTGTTGGAACTGAGCCCAAAATTCAGGGTGTTGGTACGGAGCCCCCTTTCCAATGAAGCGCTCGCCACTTGTGGTGCTAAATGACTTGTAAACGACCTGATTTTTTTATTTTTACACGTTCATGTTATCGTAATCGTTCGTACGGAAGATTACGCTAATGCGAACGTACGATTAGCCTGGGTTAGCTTCATGTTTACGTTCATGGTAAACATTCAGGGTGTTGGAACGGATTAAAACGATTTACATTATTTTTAATGGAAAAATCGATTTCGGTGATTGAACAAATCGGTTTTCGAACCGGGTTCTGGAACGGATTATGGTCGAGAACCGAGGTTCCACTGTACTGGTATAAAGCGGTACCAGTGTATTTCTGACTCTGAGCAGACTCAACTAGCCAGGAAACCAGAAAAAGAGAAAGACAGATACAAGATGCTGTTCTAAATTGCAAAAAAATCTCCTCTAAATTTGGGTCGCATGCGACGGGGACAACATTTGCCTCCAAATATCCCGAGCGTCTCCCGATTTGCCCTCCAGCTGAGTGTTGCGGCCAGCTGTCCCGCTGCCTCTTCTCGACATCAGCGAACAACATCTGCTTTGTTGACCTCTGCAACGGGACACACACTCCATTCGTGTCTTTGTGTGTCTTTGTGAGTCAGAGAAATACACAAAATAGCAAAATACTCATCCCATAGTCAGGCAACGCTTGAAATGCCTCACGCATGCTGGAAACAAATATTAACTCTGCAAATTGACGTTTGATTCCCTGAGATATTTTAAAATTACCGTATTTTCCGCATTATAAGGCGCACCGGGTTATATGGGCGCACCCCGAAAAAATAGTTTTTGGTCCTATTTTTGACATACATAAGGCGCACCGGATTATAAGGCGCGACAATGGGAACGTGGACAAAACAGTCCAACTTATTACCCCCTTAACATTCCCAAAGCTTGCAAAGACGCAAATACGTGTCGAGAACACGTGCGGATGCGGTGTCCGTACGATGTCACTCAAATGCATCGTTCCATCATTCGGAAGGTTAAAGTCTTGGGATTCAAGAAATGCCAACCATTCCTTAGTTTCTATTTTCTTTTTCGCTCGCAACTTTACTGTGCATATGACAATAAACACTTGGAATTGAGTTTAATTTAAAAATACACAGTCCATTCCATCCATTATCTGCACCGCTTATCACAGAAACATCGAGTTCAGTCTGAAACAAGATACTGGGAAAATATATAGCCGGAGTAGCTCACCGAAGTCGTTGTGTTCAATAATAATGTGCAACCATGGTACTCTTATATCCGTAAGTGTAGTCAATCCAGGAGAGTAAAATATTTACAAATACAGAATGGTAAAACATGTTTCCTCTATGCCGAAGACAACCGAACTTGCTATTCACATTCATCTTTTTCGGCCAATTGCAGGCTTTGTTTTGCCCCTTTAGCCTGTACAAGCCTGTAAATGATAAAAAGGATCCGCCCCCTTTACCTCCGAATAACTTTAGCCAATAGTGATCGATTCAACTGATGATTGACACATCTTTTTTGGCCAATTGCAGGCTTTGTTTCGCCCCTTTAGCCTATGCGAGCCTGTAAATGATAGAAGGGATCCGCCCCCTTTACCTCCGAATAACTTTAGCCAATAGTGATCGATTCAAATGATGATTGACACATTGGTTAGCCAATGAAACACCGGTATATAAATCCCAGCATACACCGCGGACTACTCGGGGGAAAATCTAGTCGGCGGCTGCTTGGAATAGTTGCAAGACTTAGCGACTTAATATCGATCCATATATAAGGCGCACTGTATGATAAGGCGCATGGTCAGCTTTTGAAAAAAATAAAGGCTTTTAGGTGCGCCTTATAGTGCGGAAAATACGGTAGAACTGTCTTGTTGTTGAGGACAGCGTGGCAACCGTTGCTTACAACCAGATGTAATAAAAGAAAATAATCTTAAATAAATAATGTTAAGGATAAATAGGCAAATATTTACGAGGTAATCCTTGTAGACTGGTATAGTGTATCAAAAAAGAGTGCATTGAAAAATGTGGAAAAAGCTGTGACATATTTTCAAATTAAAAGTAGAGAAATAAAATATGTGTAACCGCGGTGTACCTGTCCCACCAAAGATCCACATTCACGCTGGACTGAATGATGAGGTTTTTATTACAGTTGCTGCAAATGAATGAGTCACACAGAACACGTGGTTAGCTTCTCTGCTGGCTTTGATCTCGTTGGCAGCGCGCTGTTAGACTGCCCAAAACATTTTCTTTACAGTTGAGATACAAGTTCAGAAAATCAACCGTGACAATTATTTTTACATCCATTTTAACAAGATACTTTTAACAAGAGTGGTTTTTTTACGTTTACAATGAATTCAACATATTTTTCTTTAGTCTGAATTTTAACCAACATCATCCTTTTTATATATATGAGAAAATAGAAATAATAACAATAATGAGTATAAAGAACGGGTACAATTTACCTGCAAATAAATGAGTCACAACCCAACGCGTGGTAAGCTTCTCTGCTGGTTTTAAACTCTATAAGAGGAATTAGCATTTTAGCACAACATGCAACGTCCGGCAAAACTAACCTAAAAGGCGACAGAAACAAAACTAAAATAAATCCAAACAGCTTGACAACATCAATCACATTATTGTGCATGTTGAGAGATTTGTCAGCTGTGGTTTTAATGTTTAAAATTAACTTTTTGCGGAGCACCATAAGATCGTGGCTTACCGTTGGCAGCGCGCTGTTAGACTGCCAACAACCCCGCCTTCCGGTCACATGTCTAAAGCCAAACCAAACCTTACCCCATACCAGCAGGTGGCACTGTTGGACTCATCATTGCAGGACACTTACACAAAAACTATACAACATATTTCAGCAGGAATTTAAATAAAACAAAAGTTATTATTACACCTGTTACAAATGAACATATGTTTTTCTAAACAAAAGTAAGCTATGTGCTTGTTTAGGGTGGTGATGGCTCTGGAAGAGAAAGTGTCTTCTTCTTAAGGGATCAGCTGCAGCAGGTCAAAGATGAGGTGGTCAGGGTTAGAGTGATCCTTAATAATGTTGTTGGCAATTTCCTACCGACCGGTCAAAGAGCAGCCAATGATTTTCTAGAATGTGTTGATGACTATCTGTAAGGTTTTCATGTCCACTGCATATTCCCAACATAGCATAGCATAGTATTGTATAGTAGTAGCTCTTCGCAGCAATCTCCTTCAGACTGGGCAGAGAAAAACCCATGATTTTCTATGCCATTTTGACGGCCGGCCGTAAGGTTTTCCTGTTTGTTGCTGTGCTCCCAGCATACTCCACCATGACGTTGTATGGCGGCACTTATCAGAAGCAATTTTCGACAGACTGGGAGACCAGCCTGTGATTTTCTGACCTGTGTTGATGATTCACTCCTACGTTTTTCCGTCTGCAGCTGTGCACCCAACATACCACACCAGTAATCTAGTAGTTTTCGGTGCCAATGTCCTCCAGACTGGGAAGAGAGCAGCCTATGATAATCTGGGCTTTGATGATGTTCTCTCCAAGGTTATCATGTTTGCTGCCATTCACCCCAGTATACCACACCTTGACGCCGTATGCCAGTAGTTGTCAATGGCAATGTCCTCCGGACTGGGCAGAAAGCAGCCCATTATTTTCTGGAGTATGGCTCTGTAGAACGACATCAGAAGCTGTGGAGTCACTGCTGGGTCTTCCCTACCACAGCTCGTGTGTTGCCATACCTGGAATGATAAACAAACTTATGCTGAGTGCAGTGGATTCTTGAAATGTCCCTTCTGGATCAGAATTATGTGGTTATAGCGAAGAATAGAATAGAATAGAATAGAATAGAATATACCTTTATTGTCATTGTTACAAAATGGGTTGAACATATTGTGACAACGAAATTGGGCGTGGCACTCCAGGTTCACATTTAACAGTGAGGATAAAAGAAAACAAAGAAGATGAAGGAACAAAGACGATAAGGTTATAATTTACACGATATTTACACAAGAAATGTGGGCATGTAGGATGTTACATACAGTTTTGGGATCGTATTAGTGCAATATGCGTTAAGTGCAAAAAATCGTCAATATTGTACAAAAAATAGTCAACATTGTGCAACGTGAGCATAGGCATGAATACAATTTGACATCTGTATGAGGTAGTGTGTTTGCAAGAGTTTCAGTTTGTTGTGCGGTGTGTGTTAAGGGTGGTAATGGCTCTGGGGAAGAAACTGTGTCTGAGTCTGTTTTTGTTTTGTGTGACCTGTAGCGCTTGCCAGAAGGCAGCAGGTCAAAAAGCTGGTGGCCGGGGTGAGAAAAGTCCTTGACGATGTTTTCTGCTCTGCTAAGGTAGCAAGAGCAGGCAATGTCCTCCAGACCGGGTAGAGAGCAACCAACGATTCTCTGGGCTGTGTTGATGATCCTCTAAAGCATTTTCCTGTCTGCTGCCGTGCACCCAGCAATGTGCCACACCGTAATGCAGTATGTTAGAATGCTCTCCACCAGTGTTCCCTCTAATGTGCGCGCGTGCGCAATTGCGCACTGCTTGCACATTCTCAGCGCACAAGAAAATCGAGCCAGCGCACAAAAATCAGGGCTCAAAATGACTAATTAAGAAGCGACTTAAGTCAAAATTACAGTGCATGAAGGTAAAAATACACGGGTTCCCCTGACGCTGTGTCCTAAATGCGGTATTTTGAAGTCGAGTCGAAGGAGAACGAAGTTGAGTAAAGTTAGTAGAGTTTGTCGGGGAACCGGCTTCTTCGGCTCGGCTCACTAAAAGGAACCGGCTCTTTCGGGTCCTAAACGGCTTTTCGGGTTGTTTTTGCTTCTTTATTCCCAACATGACCAAATATTATGTAAAATTATGCACAAAATGACTTAAAGGAAGGGGGTAATAGAACAAAAAGAAAAAAGTAACTGCTCGGAAAAAATAAACACAATGAGACTTTTTTTAAAGGAGTTTTAAAAAAAGTAGAAAAAAAAACACGGAAAAAAGAAGAAAAAGTTTGTGCTGCATTCAAATAATTTCCAATTATATCAAGTGAATCTTGTTGCCAACATCGTACTTCCACTAAAAAATGTAATTAAGTACAATTCTGTATCTTACAACCGACTCAATAAGCCCCCAAAAATGTTAATATTATGCGACAAAAGATATCAGGAAAAAAAAAAGAAATGGATATCTTGTGAAAGAATCGTAAAAACAAACGCCGTTTGTAGGCCGTGCAACCTTTGCAATCGTACATGAGTCAATTCATTCAAAAGTGAAAAATAATTTTGCATTGCCGGAAAATGTAAGGTGATGTCAAGTTTTGGACATCATGATGTAGTTCCCACACTTGGGATTGCTGTTGCTCACTGTTGTTTCAAGCGTTGCTCACAGACTTTGTGTGAACGCTCAGATCCGTAAGGAAAATTAGAGGGAACATTGCTCTCCACTGTGGCTTTGTAAAAGGACACAAGCAGCTGCTGTTTCAGATGATTTTTCCTGAGCACTCTCAGGAAATTGAGTCGCTGCTGGGCCTTTCCCACCACCGCTCTGGTGTTTGCAGACCAGCAGAGGTCATCGGAGATTAGGAATTTGAAAGAGTTCACAGAGATGGTAACGTTTCTGCAATATGAACAACATTTTGCATATTTTTATAAAGGTACTATTTTATATTAGAACTAGGACTAGGATCCGTGCGGTGGATAGAGCGATAATTGTCGTCCGTGTTCTTTCCTCCGTGGCTAATTACGCTATTTATACCTCGGGAATGGAAGAGATGCTCCGAGCCGGTGCGCCCAGATTAGCATTCTCGCTAACATTGTTTATCCTCCCCAAAGCGATAACAGCGCACACCTCTGGCTGTAGGCGTGATAGCGCTGTCTGTCACCGTGTTCGGCGGCCTGATTACCAGCATTTTCTCAGGCTATTTGCGGGAACGCCATCGAAGGCGTTTGTTAACAGGCTGCCGCTTTCATTCGCAGCGCTCTAAAAGGAATGCGCGCATCGAGTAGCGAGAGTTCTTTCTCGGTTACTGATTAGCGAGAAGTGCTCGATGCGCGCTACGGAAAAAACAAATTTGCATGAATGGAAACATAATGTTCTGACAAAAGCCTCACACAGAGACTTCAAGAACAGCAAGGCAGAAATGTTTTGTGTTAAACAGCAACTGACCACGCTGCACTGCCACCATGGGGAACACAGCAACTGTATAAAATCTGGCAAACAAACACTAAATATTGATAAAACTACCCTTTCATCATTAGGGACACGGTAACTGCTTAAAATGTGGAGGATTTACAATGAATAGAAAGAAGATTTCTTGACAAAAGCTTCACTCAGAGTCCTACTACACCAAGGCACAAATATTTTGTATTAAACTGTATAACAACTGTATAAGAATTGGATCAGATTAAACTGCAACCATGCGGCACATAATCACAATATAACAATTGAAGAACGAAGCTTCATAAGACTAAAACATTACCCTTTCCTCATGAGGGACATAGTAACTACCTAAACATGGCAGACCAACACAACACTATCTTAGTGTACAAGCCACAATCTTCAGACATGATAACTGCATACCCCTTAAATGGGGTTGAATAGGGTTAAAACGAAATTATCATCCATTATTTTTCATAAAAACTTAATGTGAAAGCAGCTGTATAGTTGTATGATAACCTCATACAACTTAAACAGTGTTAAATAAGGTTAAAACGAAATTATCAATTATTTTGCATAAATACTGTAAATGTGAAGCAGCTGCATAGCAGCAAGGCACACCGCACCGCCACTATGAGGAACATTGTAACAGTATACATTTTGCCAAACAAAGGTTCAATTCGCGAAAACATTACCCTTTACTCGTGAGGGGCATAGTAACTACCTAAACATGGCAGACCAACACCACACTATCTTAGTGTTCAAGCCACAATCATCAGGTACATGATAACTGCATACAACTTAAAGAGTGTTGAATAGGGTTACAACAAAATTATCATAAATTATTTTGCATAAAAACTGTAAATGTGAAGCAGCTGCAAAGCAGCAAGGCACACCACACCACCACTATCAGGAACTTTGTAACAGTATACATTTTGCCAAACAAAGGTTCAATTCGCGAAAACGTTACACTTTCCAAATAAGGGGCATAGTAACTACCTAAACATAGCAGACCAACACCACACTATCTGGGTGTACAAGTACAAATCTTCAGGGACATGATAACTGCATATAACTTAAACAGTGTTGCACAGGGTTAAAACGAAATTATCATCCATTATTTTGCATAAAAACTGTAAATGTGAAGCAGCTGCATAGCCACTACCACTATGAGGAACATTTAAACAGTAAACATTTTGCCAAACAAAGGTTCAATTCGCGAAAACATAACACTTTCCTCATGAGGGGCATAGTAACTACCTAAACATGGCAGACCAACACAACACTATCTTAGTGCACAAGCCACAATCTTCAGACATGATAACTGCATACAACTTAAATAGGGTTGAATAGGGTTAAAACAAAATTATCACCAATATTTTACATAAAAACTGTAAATGTGAGGCAACTGCATAGCAGCAAGGCACACCACACCGCCACTATGAGGAACATTGTAACAGTATACATTTTGCTAAACACAGGTTCAATTCGCGAAAACATTACCCTCTCCTCGTGAGGGACATTGTAACTGCTTAGAACTTGGCGGAAACATGATTTAACATTTTAATTGTATAAGCATATATCTTGGAGACACAATTGCATTTAACTTAACAAACTAACAATTGTGAATATGGCTAAATCAAAGTTATCATCCATTATTCTTCATAAAAACTGTATAGCATCTGCCTAGCATTTGACCACACTGCACTGCCACTAAGAAGAACACCGCAACTGTATCAGATTTAACAAACAACTGTTTATTTGACTAAACGTTACATTTTTATCAGGAGGTACGTAGTAACTGCGTAAAACTTGGTGGACTAACAATGCACTATTTGAAAAGCTTTTTTCACGAGGTACATCATTACCAGCAACCTAACAGGTTAACACAGTTATCAATTATATTTCATAAAAACTGAATAACAGCTGCAAAGCAACTGACCATACCGCACTGCGATCATGAAAAACAGTAACTGTATAGACAACTGTTTACATGGCAAACACACTACTTTTTCGTTATGAAAGACATGGTAACTGCCAACAATTGGGCAAGCTAATACAGCTAACAGCATCACATTGTCAACAAAGAAACCATATAGCAGCTGCATTAAAACTACGACCATCAGTAAAATAGTAACTGTATGAAATTATGCAAACAGTTGTTCATATTGCAGAAATGTTACTAAATTTCTGTAAATTTGGGCTAATGTAGTTTACATATCTTTCCATCACGAGGGGACACAGTAACTGCATGTGATTGCATCATCGTTATCAAGATGAGACAAAAAAAACGGTAACGCAATGACCCCCTGGCCTTCTTGAGCATAATAACAGTATAAACCGAATACATTGACACAAAAGAAGGACTCGATGGGTTTCTGACCTCCATATCGCTTGAACAATCCCAGATCGTGATAACGCAAGCACCGCATCTCCTTTTCCACCTCTAGCGGCTGAATGCTAACGATCTGGCTAATCCTTTGATCTGATAGCAAAGCAGATCCGATATGCCGATCGTCACACGCTTTCACTTATTGCCACAATAATCTCGCCAATAGAAGGATTTAGAAGCCTCCGGGCTCCTGTTCTGGGTCTGTGCCCGGAAATGGATCTGGTCGAGCAATGTTCCCTGTCATTTTCCTTCCTTCATTTTTCTCTTCCTTTTTTTCTCAGGTTTCACTACTTTTTCATTTTGGTATTGTTTTCTTTTTTTGTTCCTTTAAGTCATTTTGTGCATAATTTTACATAATATTTGGTCATGTTGGGATTAAAGAAGCAAAAACAACCCGAAGAGCCTTTTAGTGAACCGAGCCGAAGAAGCCGGTTCCCCGACAAACTCTACTCACTTTACTCGACTTCGTTCTCCTTCGACTCCACTTCAAAATACCGCATTTAGGACACAGCGTCAGGGGAACCCTTGTATTTTTACCTTCATGCACTGTACCTTTAACTTAATTCGCTTCTTAATTAGCAATTTTGAGCCCTGATCTTTGTGAGCTGGCTAGATTTTCTTGTGCATGGAAAAGCTCTGGGTAGTGCGCGATTGCGCACACACGCAGCTTAGAGGGAACATTGTTGAAGAGGTTTTGCTAATGAATTCAGGGATCATCAGAGGAGGTGACTTGTGAAATTATATTTTTTTACCAGGACAACAGGACACGTTCGGGCTCGTACAAAAAATAAATGTTGACTTGTTGAAATAATAATGCTGCGTATCAAATGTACGTTTTTTTTTCTTCCTTGTTTTGTTTTTTTCATGTCTGGGGGCTTGTTTGGGACAATTCATCTGTTTCACCAATTATCTAGCTTTCTATTTTCCGAACTCGCCATCTAAATCCAGAGGAAGCGTTCTTTCGCAGACGAGCTAGCAAGAATTCTAGCAAACTTTTAATATATTGGTCTAAACTGCGTCTGTTAGCTATTCATAGCTCTTGCAAACGAATAAGCTCGCCAGAAAAATAGCTATCTATTAAACTAGTGTTTTTCAACCTTTTTTGAGCCGAGGCGCATAGTTTTCACAAAAAAAATCCCGTGGAACACCACCAGCCGGTGCTGTTTCATCTCCGGTTAAAGTAAATTCAAATGAAAGATAGCTTTTGCCAGACCACACAGGCACACAAATTAAATAATTTCCCACGGCACAGTACAACAATTACCGTAAATTCTGGACTATAAGCCACTACTTTTTTCCCAAATGTTCAGCCCTGCGGCTTATACACCCGGACTTTACAAGTCTGCATCATACGTTAATTACGGGTATCATTTACTATTTATGAACTGTGGTTCTAAAATTGTGTACTATCTATGAAGTTACAATCATGGAACTCTCAGTCTGGGTTAAACTGGTGATTGTGTCACATGTACTAATGCGGGCGCACGCGACTTATACATGGGTGCGGCTTGTAGGAGTACAAAAGTGTCAAATCACCTAAAAAGTGGTGGGTGCGGCTTATAGTCCGGTGCGCTCTATAGTCCGGAATCTATAGTATTTACTGTGATGTTGAAGAATACAGTTTTAAACTTATCTTGCTAGCTAGCAAATTAGTCACCCATCATTCAAGCTATATCTGTCTAGCTTGATAGCCAACTATTTATCTCGCTAGCAAAATACCCATTAGTTTGTTAGCTAGCGATCTACCAAATAATACTATCTAGCAAACAATATCTGTTTAGCTAAAGAGCGATCTATCTTGCTAGCAAAATGGCCATTGTTTAAACTAAGCTCCCTAGCTGGTGTAATCACTATTTAACTCAAGGGCTAATAACAAATCAGTATCTAGTTATTTAGCAAAGTAGCTAGTGAGCTTTAGTAAACTTTTAATATACTGTCGCTTTCAAAACTACCCTTTATTTATTTTTAGCACTTGCACACAATTTAGCTTGCTAGCAAAATAAGCATAACTTAAGTTGCTAGCTAGCAAAGTAGCAAAATTAGCGACATATTTTGCAAACTGCATAAAAAATATGTCTAGGAAAAGAAGGGAATGAAAAGTGTAAAGGAAAGCAAAAGGGCAGGAGTTTCAGCACCATCTAGAGCACAGGTGTCAAACAGGCGGCCCGCGGGCCGGGACATGCCCGCTAAGGGATTGAATCCGGCCCGCAAGACAACGCTAAGGGAAGCGCGCGATAAAAACAAGCTGCAGGTTGAAATATGTCAACTTGATTTTGCCGAAGCCAGGTGCCTGACACAAAGATACTGTACTTGCATTTATTTATTTATTAATCTCTCTCTCTCTCTCTCTCTCTCTCTCTCTCTCTCTCTCTCTCTCTCTCTCTCTCTCTCTCTCGCTCCCTTTTCTCTCTCTCTCTCTCGCTCCCTTTTCTCTCTCTCTCTCTTTCGCTCCCTTTTCTCTCATTCTCATCTCTCACTCTTTTCATTCTCTTTTTCCTCTTTTATGTTACTCTTTGCTTCTTTCTCTCTCTGTGTCTCCTTACCTTATTTTGCTCTGTCTTTTTTCATTTTCTCTTTTTTCTCTCTTTCTACGCATCTCTCTCTCCTCTTTCGTCTCCTTCTCTCTTTGTCTTTCAATTTCTCTTTGGATTTCTTTCTTTCTCTTTCCTCCCCCTCTCTCACTATTTCTCTTTTTATCTTTCTCTCTTTCTCTTGTTCTCTCCGTCTTTGTCCCACCCTCTCTCTTGTTCTCTCCCTCTCTTTCTCTTATTTCTTTATCCCTCTTTTTCTTTCTCCTCAGTGTACTAGTCCGGCCCGCGCGAGAATGTTTGTTCTATTGTGTGGCCCCCGAGTTAAAATGAGTTCGACACCCCTAATCTAGAGTCTATTTGTGCATGCAAATGCGTTAATTCACCATGAGACAGAAACGACATCTAATGATCGTTTTTTTTAAGTACAGATAAAATAATCCAAGACGCAAAATTTTAAATTGAGTATGAAAATAATACAAAGTATAGGAATACCTTGACCATGTTTTTCATCTAGTGGTGATTGGTAGTATTGCAACAGCACTTATTTTACATTCGTCCCAGTTGGATCGCCACCTATCTGTGTATTAAAAAATCCATTTTACCACAGTTTGATGTATTTCTTGCAGTATTTCACATAAAAAAACAGCAAAAAGTATCGTACTCGAGCGACACGCGCCCGGCTCTATCGACAACACTCGCTACTTTGTGCGTTCCCGATAAAGATCGCTTGAAGGTCGAGAGAAAGAGCGATCCCCTTCTCAGCAGAGATGCGGCACCGGATAGCGTCAATCGTGCGCGCAGATTAGCCCGGTCGGGGGCCCACTTTGGGCCCCGGTGGTCCCAGTGGTGTCATGGCTACCGCCTCGATGTTATCGGGATTGCTGGTGGATGACCCTCATAAGGTTACCCAGGTTTACATTTCATGGATTGTCAGGTTCTATTATATCACGATGTTATCATGTTATATTACTGTTTGTAAATAGCTTGTTATTGTTACAATGGGAAGGAACTGATCTGTTGATAGAAATTGGGAGGGCAAAAACGGAATCCTACAAAAAAACTTCTAGTACTGTATTTTCCGCACTATAAGGCGCACCGGGTTATAGGGCGCACCCCCCAAAAATAGTTTTTGGGCCTATATTTTCCATACATGAGGCGCACCGGATTATAAGGCGCTACAATGGGAACGTCGACAAAACAGTCAGATGATTCAGTCCAACTTATTACCCCCTTAACATTCCCAAAGCTTGCAAAGACGCAAATACATGTCGAGAACACGTGCGGATGCGGTGTCCGTACAATGTCACTCAAATGCATCGTTCCATCATTCGGAAGGTTAAAGTCTTGGGATTCAAGAAATGCCAACCATTCCTTAGTTTCTATTTTCTTTTACGCTCGCAACTTTACTGTGCATATGACAATAAACACTTTGAATTGAATTGAGTTTAAAAATAGACTCATCACAGAAACATCAAGATCCTTCTCAAACAAGATACCGGGAAAATATAAAGCCGCATAGCTCACCTAAGTTCTCTTGCAGCCATCACGTTCAATAATGATACGTAACCATGGTCTTCTTACAAACGTGAGTGTGATAAATCCAGGAGAGTAAAATATTTACAAATGCAGAATAGTAAAAAATGTTTTCTCTATGCCGTCGTGCAACCCAACGTGTGATTCACATTCATCTTTTTCAGCCAATTGCAGGATTTGTTTCACCTCTTTAGCCTATGCGAGCCTGTAAATGATAGAAGGGATCCGCCCCCTTTACCTCCGAATAATTTTAGCCAATAGTGACTGATTCAAATGACGATTGACACATTGGTTAGGAAATGAAACGCTGGTGTATATAAATCCCAGCATACACCGCGGACGACTTGGCCTTCGGGGGAAAATCTAGTCGACGGCTGCTTGCCTTAGTTGCAAGACTTTGCGACTTAGTATTGATCCATATATAAGGCGCACTGTATTATAAGGCGCATGGTCAGCTTTTGAAAAAAATTTTTTTTAGGTGCGCCTTATAGTGCGGAAAATACGGTAATCACCTGAGTAGTGTAGGATGGTTGAAAATATGTTGTTATGGGCAGCCTACTCCCTTTGGGCATATATTTAGGTATAATATTATGGTACTGTTCAATAGTTTTTTTTGTAGAAATAATTTGTTGTTACCTTTTGTTAATTGGATGTAAATGGTCTGCATTTGTATAGCGCTTTTCAAGTCAATGAAGACCTCCCAAAGCGCTTTACAATGTGCTTCACACTTACTCATTCACACACACACTCACACACCAAATCAACCATGCAAGGCGCCTATTGGGGGCATTAGGGATTCAGTGTCTTGCCCAAGGAAACTTCGACATATAACAGGGAGGAGCCGGGAATCGAACCTGGTGTTTTTGGTGCTCTGACCAAATAAAAGCACATTTATTCAATTCTACTATTATTTTGTTTAGATTTAAAAATCTTTTATATATATATATATATATATATATATATATATATATATATATATATATATATATATATATATATATATATATTTTTTTTAAGTTTCATTTATATTCAGTATTTTTTATTCCCCAAAAATGTTAAAACAGTTTTAAACCTTTTTTTTTAAATTTAAAAACATTTTTAAGTATGTTTTTATTTAGAGTTTTATTTTTATCGTTTCCTGTTTTAATTTAAAAAAATATTTTCAAAAAACATTTGTAATTTTTGTTTTATTTTTTTTATCAAATATGAATGATTTTCTTTCCTTTTTAAAATATTATTTTATTATTTATTTCAAAAACAATCTTCAAATATTTGTTATTTTTTTTCTGTTTTATGGATTTAATATGCATTTAAATTTTTTTTTATATTTTCTGTTATTTTTATTTTCTAAAATTCAATTCTAAATGGTTTCTGTTTTAATTAAATTCTGATTCTATTTATCATTTCATATTATTATTTTGTGTAATATATATATATATATATATATATATATATATATATATATATGACTTTTGGAACTGCCTCTCATGTTGTCCTTGGGAGCCATTTTGTAAGGCTCCACATTGGTGACCGCCCGCTATGAAGATAACAAACTGTCGGAAAATAAAGCTGCATCACATTAAAGCAACCGTGAGCTGCCAAGTTAACTTTCTTTTTTTTTTTTTTTTTGGTTTCCTTTCAGGGATGCTGTCTTTTTCATATGGCACATGAAGGCCTTCCCCCCCTCCCGGAGGTTTTCCATCCACTCTGGGACTCAAGAATAATAAACCCCAAGGTCAGTCAAACCTACGGCTGTCAGCCTGAAGGTGAAAAAGGGACACGTTATGACGAACTAACAGGGGGGGGGGGTGCAGAAGTAGTTCTCGCAATCTTGGTGGAGCATAGTTGCCAAACTTTACGTGGTATTTAGAGAAGGAGAGAGAGACGGACCAAGAAAGAGGGGGCCAAAGTGATAGACAGAGAAAAAGAAGGAGCCAGATAAAGACAGTGCCGGAGAGGGAGAGAGACAGCCAGAGAAAGAGAGACAGAGCCAGATAAAGAGAGAGAGACAGAGCCAGAGAGACAAAGAGAGGGACAGGTAACCAAAGAAAAATGGAGCCAGAGACGAAGCAAGAGATGGGCAATGGAAGAGAGAGAGAGGGAGAGAGAGAGAAAGAGAAAGAGAGAGAGAAAAAGAGAGAGGTGGGGGAGAGAGAGAGAGACAGAGCCAGAGAGACAAAGAGAGGGACAGGTAACCAAAGAAAAATGGAGCCAGAGACGAAGCAAGAGATGGGCAATGGAAGAGAGAGAGAGAAAGAGAAAGAGAGAGAGAAAAAGAGGGAGGTGGGGGAGAGAGAGAGAGAGACAGAGACAGAGAGACAAAGAGAGGGACAGGTAACCAAAGAAAAATGGAGCCAGAGACGAAGCAAGAGATGGGCAATGGAAGAGAGATGGAGGGAGAGAGAGAGAGAAAGAGAAAGAGAGAGAGAAAAAGAGAGAGGTGGGGGAGAGAGAGAGAGACAGAGCCAGAGAGCGGAGAGAGGGACAGGTAACCAAAGAAAAATGGAGCCAGAGACGAAGCAAGAGATGGGCAATGGAAGAGAGAGAGAGAAAGAGAAAGAGAGAAAGAGAGAGAGAAAAAGAGAGAGGTGGGGGAGAGAGAGAGAGACAGAGACAGAGAAAGAGAGAGAGAAAAAGAGAGGTGGGTGAGAGAGAGAGAGACAGAGACAGAGAAAGAGAGAGAGAGTCAAAGAGACAGTGAAAGACGGGCAGCGAAAGAGAAAGCAAAGAGAGACAGCGAAATGGAGAAGGAGAGGGGGATAGAGGGGGTGAGAGAGACAGAGAGAGACTAAAAGAGAGACAGAGAAAGAGAGAGAGAGCTGGGGAGACAGCGAAAGAGAGACAGCGAAAGGGAGAGGGAGAGAGGGGGGTTGTGAGAGAGAGAGAGACACAGAGACAGAGACTGAAAGAGAGACAGAGAAAGAGAGAGAGAGCTGGGGAGACAGCGAAAGGGACAGCAAAAGAGAGATGGTGAAAGGGAGAGGGGGAGAGAGAGAGGGAGACGGAAAGAGAGACAGAGAGACATAGACAGGGAAAGAGAGAGAGAGAGAGCCAGGGAGGACAGCGAAAGAGAGCCGGCGAAAGAGAGACGGCGAAAGAGACGGTGAAAGAGAGACAAAGAGAGACAAAAAGGAGAGAAAGAGAGACAAAGAAAGAGAGAGAGATAGCCTTAGAGACACAGTTGGCGAGACAGACGGAGAAAGGCAGAGCCAAAGAGAAAGATTGAGCCTGTGAGGTAAAGAGAGAGAGAGAGAGAGAGAGAGAGGGTAGAGAAAAAGAAACACAAACTGAGTGAGAGAGACAACAATGAAATGAATGACAAATTTAGGACCAAAATGACAACATAAACAATGAAAGACAGAGACAGAAAGAGATATATAGAGTTAATGACAAAAAGAGACAGATGGAGCCAAAGAGAGACAAAGAAAAGGAACAAGTGAGAGAGTGAAAGAAAGAAGAGGATGAGGGGGAGAGGGAGATAAAATAGAGAAAGGGAGAGAGAGTGAGAGAAAATGGAGTGACGGAGAGAAAAAGAAGGAGAGAAAGAGGGTCGAACAGCCTATATATATGTAACCGCGGTGTACGTGTCCCACCAAAGATCCACATTCACGCTGGACTGGATGATGATGTTTTTATTATTACAGTTTCTGCAAATGGATGAGTCACAACATTAGCTTTTCTGTTGGCTTTGATCTCTTTGATCTCATTACAGTTCTCTCTGGCAAGACTGCCAACAAAGCATATCAAAGAGCTTTCTTTTCACTTTACAGAAAGTACATTTTAGAATATCACAATACATTTTTACATCTTTACATTTTAACAAGATACTTTTAACAAGAGATCGTATAGTGGATTTTTAACGTTTACAATGGATTCAACATATTTTTCTTTCGTCTGAATTTTAACCAACATCATCCTTTTTTAATGTATATGAAAAAATAGAAATAAAAACAATAATGAGTATAAAAACGGGTACAAGTTACCTGCAAATGGATGAGTCACAACATTAGCTTTTCTGTTGGCTTTGATCTCTTTGATCTCTACAAGGGGAATTAACATTTTAGTAAAACAGAAACAAAACGAAAATAAATCCAAACAGCTTGACAATATCAATCACATTACTGTGCATGTTGAGAGATTTGTCAGCTGGGGTTATAATGTTTAAAATGAACTTCTTTTGTGGAGCACCAAAAGATGTGTCTTACCATTGCAGTTCTCTCTAGTAAGACTGCCAACAAACCCCGCCTCCCGGTCACATGTCAGAAGCCAAAACCAAACCCCACCCCATACCAGCAGGTGGCACTGTTGGACTCATTATTGCGGGACACTTACCAAAAACGATACACATATTTCAGCAGGAATTTCAATAAAACAAAAAGTTATTATTACACCCGTTACATCAGGGGTGTCAAACAGGCGGCCCGCGGGCCAGATCAGGCCCGCTAAGGGATTGAATCAGGCCCGCGAGACAACGCTCAGAGAAGCGCAAGAGAAAAACAAGGTTGAAATATTTCCATTTGATGTTGCTAAAGCCAGGTGCCTCTCACAAAGACGCTATACTTGTATTTCTTTCTCTCTCTCTCTCTTTCTCTTTCTCTTTCTCTTTCTCTCTCTGTGTGTGTCTCTGTGTCTCTCTCTCTCTCTCTCTCTCTCTCTCTCTCTCTCTCTCTCTGTGTGTCTCTGTGTCTCTCTCTCTCTCTTTCCCTCCCTTTTTCTCTCTCTTTCCCTCCCTTTTTCTCTCTCTTTCCCTCCCTTTTTCTCTCTCTTTCCCTCTCTTTTTCTGTTTCTTTTTCTCTCTCTTTCCCTCTCTTTTTCTGTTTCTTTTTCTCTCTCTCTCGGTCTCTTTTTCTGTTTCTTTTTCTCTCACTCTCGGTCTCTTTTTCTGTTTCTTTTTCTCTCTCTTTCCCTCTCTTTTTCTGTTTCTTTTTCTCTCTCTTTCCCTCTCTTTTTCTGTTTCTTTTTCTCTCTCTTTCCCTCTCTTTTTCTGTTTCTTTTTCTCTCACTCTCGGTCTCTTTTTCTGTTTCTTTTTCTCTCACTCTCGGTCTCTTTTTCTGTTTCTTTTTCTCTCACTCTCGGTCTCTTTTTCTGTTTCTTTTTCTCTCACTCTCGGTCTCTTTTTCTGTTTCTTTTTCTCTCACTCTCGGTCTCTTTTTCTGTTTCTTTTTCTCTCACTCTCGGTCTCTTTTTCTGTTTCTTTTTCTCTCACTCTCGGTCTCTTTTTCTGTTTCTTTTTCTCTCACTCTCGGTCTCTTTCTCTGTTTCTTTTTCTCCCCTTCTCTGTTTCTCTTCTTGTCTATTGTCTCCTTCTTTCTTTCTCTCTTTCTATTGATTTCTCTTTGGATTTCTTTCTTTCTCATGATCTCTTGCTCTCACTCTCTTTTCTCTCTTTCTCTCTTTTTCTTTGTCCCACCCTTTCTCTCTTATCTACTAGTCCGGCCCTATCAAGTGGCCCCTGAGTTAAAATGAGTTTGACACCCCTGCGTTACATATAGAGGACACATTCGGACGGACTGTCAGGAAAAAGAACCTCGCTAGTATTTGCTCCAATCTTTGCGGCCTAGTTGCAAAACCCTCGTCTCTTCGGAGTTTTCCGAGCTCCCGGGTTCCTCGACTTCCTTTTCATCAGCGTAGACCACAGGTGTCAAACAGGCGGCCCGCGGGCCAGATCAGGCCCGGTTAGGGATTGAATCCGGCCCGCGAGACAACACTCAGAGAAGCGCAAGAGAAAAACAAGCTGCAGGTTGAAATATGTCAACTTGATGTTGCCAAAGTCAGGAGCCTCGAACAAAGACACTGTACTTGTATTTCTCTCTCTCTGTCTCTCTGTCTCTCTGTCTCTCTGTCTCTCTGTCTCTTTTTCTCTTCCTTTGTTGCTCTTTGTCTCTTTCTCTCTCTGTCTTTTTAACTTCTTTTGCTCTAACTTCCTTTTTTCCTTTTCTCTCTTTTCTCTTTCTCTCTTCCTACCCTTTGCGCTTTCTTTTCTCTTTTCCCTCCTTCTGTCTTTCTATTTCTCTTTGGATTTCTTTCTTCCGCTCCCTTTCCTTTCCCCCTCTCTCACGACTTTTTATCTTTTGTTTCTCACGCTCTCTCCCGCTCTCTTTTTTTTTCTTTTACCTGCCCTTTCTCCTTTTCCCTCCCTCTTTCTCTTATTTCTTTATCTCTTTTTCTTTCTCTTTAATCTACTAGTCCGGCCCCCGACAGAATGTTTGTTCTATCGTGTGGCCCCCGAGTTCAAATGACTTTGACACCCCTGGCGTAGACGTCGACGCGTCCTTTGAACTTCCCGTGACGCGGCGTACCTTCGGCGTGTTTATTGACGGCAAACGAGCGCACAAAACAAAAAAACAAGACGAGGTTAAAAATAGAAATGGCGGCTACCTACCAGCCCTTCGTTAGCACCACGCTCGCTTCTCCTGTTTACAAGACGTTTTTTTTTCTTCTTTCATCGGAGACGGAAACGCGCCGTGATTAAGGAAGAGAATTATGCCGAACATCCTTTAAGCGCCGGCGACATTAAGGACGGATTATTCATTAACATGTTGTCGATGCCGTTCTTCCTTCAATCCCTTTTGCTTTTAATTCATCCTAATCCCACTTCATTCGATTTTTTTTTCTTTGCTCGGTTCTCTCTGTTAAATCTATCGAAGAGATAGACCTGAAAACAAAATGGATTCCGATTTCACCCAGAGTGTTACGACAGCATAACAAGCGAAGTTGCACTAGCTAGAGCAGGGGTGTGAAACGGGTGGCCCGCGGGCCGGATCGGGCCCGCTAAGAGATTGAATCCGGCCCGCGAGACAAAGCTTCGCAGGTCTTAAAAATATACCTTACCGTCTCAATAAAAGCATTTACAGTGGAACCTCGGTTCTCGACCATAATCGGTTCCAGAACCCTGTTCGAAAACCCATTTGTTCGATCCCCGAAATCCTTTTTCCCATTAAAAAGAATGTAAATCGTTTTAATCCGTTCCAACACCCTGAATGTTTACCTCGAAGGTTTAACGTAAACATAAAGCTAACCCAGGCTAATCGTACATCCGCGTTTCCGTAATCTTTCGTACGAAAGATTACGCTAACAT